>NC_086321.1:352571528-352819028 GCF_036172605.1 Pelobates fuscus
CCTCTTCTTGGTTGTTGGCATTAGTTAGTGTTATTAATATTGACATTATAAGGGCCATAACAGCTGGTATAGAGACTGACACAGTTAGTGCTAGGAGAATGACCAGGTATCCTTCTGACATCAAAAACGGTAGATTGAGAAGACGATCTCTTCTGGTTATTAGACAAACCTGGGTTCTGGATAATTCATATATGTATTTCTACACTATTCTCAACTGCAACTTATGCAACCAAAAGGCCCTATTTATAGTTTTATTTATTTTGTTTCTTTATTTTTGTACTATGTCAATAGTTCATGCAGCCGCAAGGCCTTTTCAATGTCATCAAGGGCTAATTCAGTAATAATTTAGCTTACGTTAAAGTCTGTTAAATCACACATAATTTGGAGCTTCACGTTATCATTGACAAATTTTAATTTTACATCTATTTTCTGCTCAGATAATTCCTTATAGCCAAATACTAAATCATCTACTTACCTATACGTTTCTCAGACGCCCTATTGGACAACTGACTAAATTTGTTACTAAATTATCTTTACAAACCTCACTGTCTCTGTCACTTTAACAATCTGTGGGTTTTGTTTTTTTATGAATTTCTTCCTTCCCATGTTGCTATCTCAACAGCTGGTTGGTTGCTCAGTTTTCAGAGTCTAAAAATTGGGAAGAAAATTGGACAGGGGGAATTTGGAGGTAAGTCTATGTACCTTTAACTTTTGACAGCCGACATTCATTCCTCTTGTTCCCTTATGATTTAGTTCTTCTTCTGGTAGAAGTTGTTTGAATATAGTAAGAGTCGACTCTATTATAAGACATTTGGAAATTAAGCAGTATATCAGATATGTGGTTTTACCTCTTGCGACACAAGTGGTTCTAGCTTAAAAAAGTAGCGACATCTATGCTAGCAACAAAAATATGTATTTTTGGCCTAGCCTGTTTGTAAAAATGGACTTCCAAGCGATACAGTGTACATTTGAGTTCTCATAAAATGAAGCTATATTGATAAAATGCAATAATTAAAATGGATTCTGCATGTTCTGACCCAATGTAGGCATTAAGCAAGATGCTCTCACCGGAAACATAAGTCTACATTTTAGGCGATTTTTAGTGCGGGGATTCAGATAGTTCAGGTGACGTCTAGATTCCCCTAGAGCAGGGCTAGACACTCTTCGACACTCCAGATGTTGTGAACTACATCCTCCATGATGGTTTAGTAGCATTATGGCTGTAAGGGCAATATGGAAAATGTGGTCCATATCTGGAGTGCCAAGGGTTGCCAACTCCGGCCTTAGAGTTTATCCGGTTGCATTGCATTATATTATTCACTAGTCTATTATTTGCTCTTACCTCCTATATCCCAGACATGACTCCACTGGCCATGCTGTCTGGGTGTCAGATTAAGAATGAAGATGGTGATCAAAGGATTTAAAACCAAGTTAAAGACCAAACAGGCACATTAGATCAAGAGTTCAGTCAGCTTATGTGTAAGGGTGGGAAGAGTAAGGAAGAGATATAGAGGTATAGCTTAAAGGGACACTTTAGGCACCGTAACGGCTTCATCGAAATGAAGTGGTCATCGTGTACGGAGTCCTCAGACGCCATTCTTACAATCAGTTTTAAACCGTTTTTAATGTTTTGCTGCTAAATAAGAGTCTCCAACAGCAGCCCATCTCCTGTGTGCTGCTCAGGCTAACGAGAAAGCATTAGCCGGAAGAGCAATAGGCTGTGACTGTCTGAGAATGTCAGCTAGCCACTTTCAGTCTATCGCAGTACCTATTGCTGGCTAGAAGGACGTTTGTAATCTCTTTCCTAGACATACTTCTAGCTGTGGGTGGCCAGGGATCCTTATTTAGTGTTAAACTGCTTGAAAACGGTTTGACGTTGCATGCAGAGACCGGGTCAGGGCCAGGGGACTCTGAGCGCCATATCTACTTCAGTGAGATATAATGGTTATATTGCCAACAATGTCCCTTTAAAATGGGCCAAGTGAGGAAATGAAATTTAGAATACCTATGCCATCACACCTAATGTTGCCAGATTTTAATTTGTAAGTAACACAGTAAAGAGGAGGCACCAAGTCCTGCAATGGCTTTTTCTCAAGAGGGATCTATTCTCTAAGTTGGGGACAGCATTTTGTCAGCCCTGTGCCAAAGTAGAAACATACTGTGATGGTGCCTGTGTGTATGTAGGCTGTTTGTGGTAATGAGTGTGTGTGTGTGTGTACTGTCTGAAGTTGTGTGTGTGTGCTGCTTGTGATGTTAAGTGTGTATGTTGGTTGCTTGTAATATCTTTCTGTGTGGTTCGGGCTGTCTGTGGTATTGTGTGTATATGAGGCCTGGCTGTTTTGTTAAGTATGTGTGTGTCTGGGGATTGGTGAGTGTATGTGGTGTGTATGTGAACTGCTTATGGTATTTGTGAGTGTGGTTTGGCAGTCTATCTGTGGTGTGTATGTGGGCTATTTGTGGTATTGTGTGGGCTGTCTTTAAAGTTAAGTGTGTGTGTGTGTGGTGAGGGCTATAAGTTTGGTGCCTGTGGTGTTGTGTGTGTGTGTGTGTGTAGGGGATGTCTGTAGTTTTATATGTATGTTGTGTATTGTAGGAGGTGATAGCAGGGATGATGTTTACTAAAACAAACTTGTAAAAAAAAAAAAGTATATTTTGCTCCCCTTGCCTACCTCTGTCCAGGGATGGGGACATGACTCCTCATTAATCCCTGGTTGTCTAGTGGTGAAACTCGCAACCTTGTATGGATGTAGACACATTCGCACCATTCCAGTGCTTTAGAAGTGATGAACCCTACATATCATGGAACAGAGTGCATCTGTAAATGCCTGATTCTAAATGTATCAATTTTATGTCTGTTGTGGACTTTAGGATCGTGTCTTTCGAGCGGATATATAAATGTCATGGTCCGCTGAAGGGTGCTATATCTAAAATCCAAGGCATGTTACAAAGTGGTTTTGGACATCGCAGGGTTCCCTTTCATTTACTATAGGAGAGAGACCTGGGTAAAAGTCTAGATGAGGAACAATGGAAGCGGATTTTTGCAAAGTGTCACACTGTGTCAAACTGTATACTGATAAATAAAAATAGCCAAAAATGCATATCTACATGGTATATGGACCCAGTACGGCTCAGCCACTTTAACTAGGTCTATCTACTCTGTGTTTTCAAGGCTGTGGTCCGAGGGGCATATTCTTCTATATTTGGTGGATGTGATAAGTTTGTTGTCCTTTGGATGGAGATGTTCTCCTTAATCATCTTTGTTATTTAACTTTTGGTCCCTGATCCTGCTTGGTACTATGCCTATAGTTTAAGATTAAGAATGAAGATGGTGATCAAAGGATTTAAAACCAAGTTAAAGACCAAACAGGCACATTAGATCAAGAGTTCAGTCAGCTTATGTGTAAGGGTGGGAAGAGTAAGGAAGAGATATAGAGGTATAGCTTAAAGGGACACTTTAGGCACCGTAACGGCTTCATCGAAATGAAGTGGTCATCGTGTACGGAGTCCTCAGACGCCATTCTTACAATCAGTTTTAAACCGTTTTTAATGTTTTGCTGCTAAATAAGAGTCTCCAACAGCAGCCCATCTCCTGTGTGCTGCTCAGGCTAACGAGAAAGCATTAGCCGGAAGAGCAATAGGCTGTGACTGTCTGAGAATGTCAGCTAGCCACTTTCAGTCTATCGCAGTACCTATTGCTGGCTAGAAGGACGTTTGTAATCTCTTTCCTAGACATACTTCTAGCTGTGGGTGGCCAGGGATCCTTATTTAGTGTTAAACTGCTTGAAAACGGTTTGACGTTGCATGCAGAGACCGGGTCAGGGCCAGGGGACTCTGAGCGCCATATCTACTTCAGTGAGATATAATGGTTATATTGCCAACAATGTCCCTTTAAAATGGGCCAAGTGAGGAAATGAAATTTAGAATACCTATGCCATCACACCTAATGTTGCCAGATTTTAATTTGTAAGTAACACAGTAAAGAGGAGGCACCAAGTCCTGCAATGGCTTTTTCTCAAGAGGGATCTATTCTCTAAGTTGGGGACAGCATTTTGTCAGCCCTGTGCCAAAGTAGAAACATACTGTGATGGTGCCTGTGTGTATGTAGGCTGTTTGTGGTAATGAGTGTGTGTGTGTGTGTACTGTCTGAAGTTGTGTGTGTGTGCTGCTTGTGATGTTAAGTGTGTATGTTGGTTGCTTGTAATATCTTTCTGTGTGGTTCGGGCTGTCTGTGGTATTGTGTGTATATGAGGCCTGGCTGTTTTGTTAAGTATGTGTGTGTCTGGGGATTGGTGAGTGTATGTGGTGTGTATGTGAACTGCTTATGGTATTTGTGAGTGTGGTTTGGCAGTCTATCTGTGGTGTGTATGTGGGCTATTTGTGGTATTGTGTGGGCTGTCTTTAAAGTTAAGTGTGTGTGTGTGTGGTGAGGGCTATAAGTTTGGTGCCTGTGGTGTTGTGTGTGTGTGTGTGTGTAGGGGATGTCTGTAGTTTTATATGTATGTTGTGTATTGTAGGAGGTGATAGCAGGGATGATGTTTACTAAAACAAACTTGTAAAAAAAAAAAAGTATATTTTGCTCCCCTTGCCTACCTCTGTCCAGGGATGGGGACATGACTCCTCATTAATCCCTGGTTGTCTAGTGGTGAAACTCGCAACCTTGTATGGATGTAGACACATTCGCACCATTCCAGTGCTTTAGAAGTGATGAACCCTACATATCATGGAACAGAGTGCATCTGTAAATGCCTGATTCTAAATGTATCAATTTTATGTCTGTTGTGGACTTTAGGATCGTGTCTTTCGAGCGGATATATAAATGTCATGGTCCGCTGAAGGGTGCTATATCTAAAATCCAAGGCATGTTACAAAGTGGTTTTGGACATCGCAGGGTTCCCTTTCATTTACTATAGGAGAGAGACCTGGGTAAAAGTCTAGATGAGGAACAATGGAAGCGGATTTTTGCAAAGTGTCACACTGTGTCAAACTGTATACTGATAAATAAAAATAGCCAAAAATGCATATCTACATGGTATATGGACCCAGTACGGCTCAGCCACTTTAACTAGGTCTATCTACTCTGTGTTTTCAAGGCTGTGGTCCGAGGGGCATATTCTTCTATATTTGGTGGATGTGATAAGTTTGTTGTCCTTTGGATGGAGATGTTCTCCTTAATCATCTTTGTTATTTAACTTTTGGTCCCTGATCCTGCTTGGTACTATGCCTATAGTTCAACTGCTTGGTAGTATGTGTGGCGAAACCGAACTCGCCACGTGTCCTTGGAGGGGGCTGCTTGCCCGCCTCTTGCCTTTGGACTATGGACCAGACTTTATGGGAATGTGATACCCCAGATAGCCATACCATGGAGCCTATCTATATAATGAAAGACTATGGGAAAGACTTTAGCTCCATGGCAATTGTACTGTGTGAGTAGGATCTGCGCGCTATTCGGTAGTTTTGTGCGTGCAGATCCCAGCTATCTGGGGATAGGTGAAATGTCTGTGTGTTATGTGTAAATGTGACTTTATGTATTTTAAAGTGTTTTATGTTGTTTTGCAACCATGTGGTTAATGGAGTCTGCCTTTAGTCCTGGGTAATTGGATTACTTCTCCAATTAACTCCAGGGCAGAAGGGAGGAAACCAGGGTGCATTGTGGGGATGTTTTTCTGCCAGCCAGAAAGGAACAAAAGATACTTTTAGTAACTTTTTAACCCCTGGTCGGATTCATGCCATTTTTTAATATGTTGTTCCCCTGAATGGATTGATTGTGGATATGTATTTTTATGTGAATGTGATGTATGGTTTTAAAGTTATGAAAGTTGTGTAAAAGTATATGTTACACTGTATGCATAATGGGATTATGTGTCACACTAAGGGGAGGGGATGTGTGGGAGGTAACATCTATGTCATTGGTTCTTTTATGCCTCCCCCTGGGTGTGGCCTGTATGTGTTAGTTGGAAATAAAAGCCAGGCTGGATGAGCCAGTCCAGAGTTCCTGTTTTACCCTCAACTTGAGTCCTGTGTCTTATTGGGGGAATCTGCTACAAGGGATTGCTATGCTAGGCATATTCCCTTGCTATAATCACTGAGCTCTTGTAAGAGCTTGTTCCTGCTTCGTTCTGAAGGGAGATAGCTGCAGCCTGCGGTGCTTATGGTGTCTGGTGGAGTGCTTGGAGTCCTCTGGAAGCGCTAGGAGCATCTTTCAACGGAGGTACCCAGTCGGGGTGCCAGTGGATCCGTTACATTGGTGGCAAGCGGTGGGATGGCGTCCTAGTGCGAGGTAAAGCAGCTCAGAGACACTGTTTGGATTTACAAATTGAGGGCAACGCTAGCACTCGTGCAGCGCCCCTGGGAGCAGACTAGTATGGAAGGTTCTGGCTCTGGAGATGATTGGCTGGCCGAGGTGAGGCAGCGAGTGGCCGAGTATGGGGATGATATACCCATGGAGACACGCCGGGTGATCTGGAACCAGGTCATGGCCGAGCGAAACACAAGGCTGGACCGAGAATTCCGGTTGGCGAAAGAGAGGAAGTATGCTCAGCAGCAGGAGCGTTACAGCAGCCGAGTAGAGGCTGCATCCGAGGAGGTTAGCCGTCTTTCCCTGAGGCGGCGGGAAGAACCCGAAGTGGGGGTCCTCATAGACTGGTCCTGTGAGGAACCACAACAGGCAGGTAGAGATGGGACCAAGGTCTCTCCACCGGGATGCTGGGCAGCCGGCCCAGATCCCCAGCAGCAGCCAGAGTTGCCAGGTGGGGAAGCAGGTGGCCCTTACTCACAAATGTTGAGGGGCCTCACGGATTGGTCCTGGGAAGACTCACAGATGGCAGGTGGAGATGGGACTGCGGTCTCTCTACCGGCCCTACAGGGATGCTGGGCAGTCGGCCCAGATCCCCAGCGGCAGTGTGCGTTACAGGGAGCTGAAGGTGCCGTTCTTGCTCCCCAGCGGCAGTCTACGGTGCAGGGAGAGGAGCCTGTTATCCCCTCTCCCCAGCGGTTGAAGGTGTGTAAGGGAGAGGAGTTTGTTATTCCCTCTCCCCAGCGGCAGCACAGCTCACCAAGGGGAGACAGTAAGCCCCTCACCAGCGCAGATGGGACCGTGGTCTCTGCGCCCTGCCTACAGGGAGTACAGAGGGTCAGCCCTGCTCCCCAGCGGCTGAAAGTGTGTAAGGGAGAGGAGTTTGTTACCCCCTCTCCCCAGCGGCAGCTTAGCACACCAAGGGGAGACAGTAAGCCCCACACCAGCGCAGATGGGACCGTGGTCTCTGCGCCCAAGTTACAGGGAGCTGAAGGGGCCGTCCTCCCTCCCCAGCGGCAGTGTGATTTGTTGGGAATTGGGAGCCCAGGCTCCATTCCCCAGCGGCAGAGTATCCAGCAGGGAATGGAGAGCCCAGCCCCCTTTCCCCCTCAGCAGGACTCTGTGCTGGGAGGAGAGACAGTCGGTCTCCCTCCGCAGAGACGGGAAGTATGTATGGGAGAGGAGATTGTTACCATCTCTCCCCAGCGGCGGATCATTAATGTACAGGGAATAGAGAGCCCAGTCTCCATTCCCCAGCGGCAGAGTGTTCTAATGGGAGAGGAGCTGGTTACCACCTCTCCCCAGCGGCAGCTTAATGTACCAGGGGGAGACTGTAAGCCCCACACCTGTGCAGATGGGACAGTGGTCTCTGCACTTCCAGCACAGGGGGTAGGGACGGTCGGTCCTGCCCCCCCACGACAGGGCTGTTTAGCCAAAGGGGAGACAGTCTGTCTCCAGCAGCAGAGCTGTGTACCCAGAGGGGAGACGGTCGGTCTCCCCCTCCCACAACCAGGCTCCAATCAGGCTACTTCAGTGGTAGCGCTGGCACCAGGGCAGAGTACCGCTGGTCTCTGCCCACTCAGCAACCCACCAAGGCAGACTACCAGTCCCCCACACAGCCGTGGTGAGGCACCTGGACCTGGACAAAGTTCTCCTCTACCCAGGTGTAGTAACCAGTTATTGTGGGTGGGAGGTACTGCTGTTTGTGCTTCATGGGTGGGTTGCTGGACTAACCAGGGCACGGACCGGCAGGAGGTCAGATACCCTGTTAGTCTGGGGGGTAAAGGGGAGAAGTGTGGCGAAACCGAACTCGCCACGTGTCCTTGGAGGGGGCTGCTTGCCCGCCTCTTGCCTTTGGACTATGGACCAGACTTTATGGGAATGTGATACCCCAGATAGCCATACCATGGAGCCTATCTATATAATGAAAGACTATGGGAAAGACTTTAGCTCCATGGCAATTGTACTGTGTGAGTAGGATCTGCGCGCTATTCGGTAGTTTTGTGCGTGCAGATCCCAGCTATCTGGGGATAGGTGAAATGTCTGTGTGTTATGTGTAAATGTGACTTTATGTATTTTAAAGTGTTTTATGTTGTTTTGCAACCATGTGGTTAATGGAGTCTGCCTTTAGTCCTGGGTAATTGGATTACTTCTCCAATTAACTCCAGGGCAGAAGGGAGGAAACCAGGGTGCATTGTGGGGATGTTTTTCTGCCAGCCAGAAAGGAACAAAAGATACTTTTAGTAACTTTTTAACCCCTGGTCGGATTCATGCCATTTTTTAATATGTTGTTCCCCTGAATGGATTGATTGTGGATATGTATTTTTATGTGAATGTGATGTATGGTTTTAAAGTTATGAAAGTTGTGTAAAAGTATATGTTACACTGTATGCATAATGGGATTATGTGTCACACTAAGGGGAGGGGATGTGTGGGAGGTAACATCTATGTCATTGGTTCTTTTATGCCTCCCCCTGGGTGTGGCCTGTATGTGTTAGTTGGAAATAAAAGCCAGGCTGGATGAGCCAGTCCAGAGTTCCTGTTTTACCCTCAACTTGAGTCCTGTGTCTTATTGGGGGAATCTGCTACAAGGGATTGCTATGCTAGGCATATTCCCTTGCTATAATCACTGAGCTCTTGTAAGAGCTTGTTCCTGCTTC
The DNA here is from genome assembly GCF_036172605.1 of Pelobates fuscus. Lineage (NCBI taxonomy): Eukaryota > Metazoa > Chordata > Amphibia > Anura > Pelobatidae > Pelobates > Pelobates fuscus. Next base: position 352,580,481 of record NC_086321.1, read on the forward strand.
GTTCTGAAGGGAGATAGCTGCAGCCTGCGGTGCTTATGGTGTCTGGTGGAGTGCTTGGAGTCCTCTGGAAGCGCTAGGAGCATCTTTCAACGGAGGTACCCAGTCGGGGTGCCAGTGGATCCGTTACAGTATGCTTACAGTTCAACTGTTGTCAAAATCAGTTCTGAGACTCTCCATAAAGTTTTGTACAGTGACTCGCTTGTGTTTCGCACATATTTGGAAGATATTACTTTATGGAAGATATGACCTCTGACTTGCTAGGTAACCTTGCAACTCAGAATAAAACCTGGTTTCTCTGGAGGCAATACCTTGGTACAATCCAGACATCAGCTGAGATCTAACTGGAAGAGGGATAATTTTCACCCTCTTTCTTTTCCTCATTCGTCTAACTGAAGTTGTTATAGTGCCTACCGTACATTTCCCCTTGTAAGAAGGCTTTTACAAGCACGGCTTCAAGACACCTCCACACCCAGTGGATAGGAAGGCTGAAACTGTTACTACCCGGCTGTCAGTCTCAGGCATACCTGTGACGTGTAGTGCCGTCACGTCTTGTCAAAGAGGATAATTGCATTTAATGATTCTCTATGACAAGAGAATCATTGGTGATTACAGCAAGCACTACACAGATTACAGCAAGCACTTCGCGTGCATCTATGTTCAATAAGGAGCATTGGACAGGACTGTTCTCCCTGAGGCACGCCAACAGGATGATGTCACACAAGGATGAGCAGGCAGCAGCACCAAAGAAGACTCAGCGCTGGTGAAAAGGTAAGTAAAAAAAAATATATTTTTTTTTATTTTTTATTATTAGAGCACACAGGGGAAAGGGAGGCTAAGACTAGCTAGGGACAGGTAAACTATTGCATTAGGATACAGATTTGTCCCTTTAAATGCATGCGTGTTTTCATATTTTTGGGGGGGGGAGAGGTGCAGTGGAGTATCCGTTTAATTTCCTCTAACCTCTGTCCTCAGATGTTCTAGAGGGTGAGTACATGGGTCACCCCGTGGCCATCAAGAATATTAAGTGTGATGTCACTGCACAGAATTTCTTGGCCGAAACAACAACAATGACGTAAGTGTGCAGTACACCACCCCCAGAATATGCAGATTTAATATCAAGCTTATGATTTACGGATGGAGACTTATTTAGAATTTGTCAGTCCTACAATTAATTGACAAAAGCAATGTTTACTGTTCCTGAACACACGATTTTTGCGACCATAAGAAATAATACAATATGTTTTAGAAAACTTAAAAAGAAATATATAGATAGTAAAAAATGGTATAGGGCTCTATAATTTCGTTATGTCACTGTAAATCTAGAAACATAGAAACGTAGAATGTGACGGCAGATAAGAACCATTCGGCCCATCTAGTCTGCCCAGTTTTCTAAATACTTTCATTAGTCCGTGGCCTTATCTTATAGTTAGGATAGCCGTATGCCTATCCCACGCATGCTTAAACTCCTTTACTGTGTTAACCTCTACCACTTCAGCTGGAAGGCTATTCCATGCATCCACTACCCTCTCAGTAAAGTAATACTTCCTGATATTATTTTTAAACCTTTGTCCCTCTAATTTAAGACTATGTCCTCTTGTTGTGGTAGTTTTTCTTCTTTTAAATATAGTCTCCTCCTTTACTGTGTTGATTCCCTTTATGTCACTAACGGACTTAAAAAACACTCAAAGCATCGTAACCACAACAGCGCTATTAGCTTTATGACTGAGAACGATCAGCTGATGCTCTCGGGCTATGAGCTGGCCTTGCCCTGCAGGGCTTAGCTTAGGAGAGCTAACAGAAGCTTCAAGCAAGAGAGAAGTAGGGAGCAGACCCTGACAGACCCCAAATAAAAAGTCAAACCATGCCATGCGTATTGAAATGGTTATGACTTTTGGGGGTGTCCTTTTAAATGCATTCTTGAATATTCTAACCATTGGATTACAATGATTATATCTGTTTCTTTCTGTCCAGGAAACTACAGCACAGAAATCTGGTCAATTTGATGGGAGTTATCTTACACAATGGACTGTATTTAGTAATGGAACTGATGAGCAAGGTATGTTGCAAGAATAGAGCAAGACATGACTGCTGTTTGGGCACAAAACTGTAGCAACTGTTGGTTCATTTTCTCTTTTATAGGGAAATCTGGTGAACTACCTGCGGTCCCGCGGACGGAGTATGGTCTCGCCCCAGCAACTTCTCCGCATCTCACTGTAAGTAAACCCAATAGTAAATGGGGTCTAAATTAATCACTAAACACTAATGTTATTGTTTTAACTGTCAATAAAATACACAAATATAAAACTTGTTTAGGCCTCAAAGGCAAATGAGGTAAGAAAAACCTTGTTCATTTTGGGCGTTGCAGAATTTTTGGGTGTTGCAGATCCTAAAATTCACAGATTCTTAATGTGTCCAGAAGGTATTGAAAGCAGTATTGAGGGGGGAGGAGCCTGATCTGCAAGCTGAACAAACACATGTTTACAGGGCTCCTGCTGTTCAAGCTAATTTTCCCAAAAAATACAAGTTTCTAAAGCTTACACGTGCGCCAAATTGCACAAGTTAGGGGGGCCTTGGTGAGTTCCCAGATACCTGATTCGAGTATTTCTGTAAATGGGAGTCCGAGATGGCTTACCGTAGCCTGCAGGTCACGGAGCTGGGGAGAAGCGGCTGCTCGTCTCGCCCTGATACTAGCTGTGCGGACACACAGATCTCTCCTACCCCACCCCCCAATGGGCTAGTGGTGGGTATCCCGGTCGACTCCTGGGCGGCAACACAGCTGTACAAGACAAGCAAGCCAATCCCGGGTGAGCGGCATGCAGACATTGAGAAGCAGAAAATGGTGGACGCAATGTGCTCCCTCGAAAGCTGGCACATCAAGGCCAGGCTGGACAGCATATTTGCTGCCTTCTGGAGGAAACTAGAACTCTGGGAGCAGCGGGTTCCAAAGCAAAAAGCGAGAGAACACCTTCCTAAGTAACTGTTGCCACAATCCCATCACAGACACATGGTTCTTAAAGTGACCAGTGCTCGAATATGGTGGCGGATGAGACCCAGCTCAACGAGATCTCATGCAACTCATCTGACCCCGAAATCTGCTAGACCACACAGCAAGTGAGTGGCAGTTCACCTTGATCCACGCAGCCTGCTACAACCTGAATCGGCTGTCAGGGAGAACCTATACCCCAACACACTCTGGGTATTGAGACCACTCAGAGGACGCCTGCATACCTCACGATGCTTGCCTTATTCCTACAACATGCCAGCAGGTTTGTCCTTAGGCAGACTACTGGGCCTGGCGTTGAGACTCTCCTGGCTGGATTCTGGTTTGCCCCAGCTGGGCATTGGCTGACTTCGGGACTGGGCTCAGGAATCAAGCATGGTACCTCCGCATTGCACCCACAGTACCTACAGCATGAAGGAAGCATATAATTTGTTTTGTTTCCCCTCTCTTGTATTTTTATTCTTTAATTCTCAGTCTGAGATATCTAGCTTATATGGGGGGCCTCCTGGGGGGATTTTCCATTCCCATTTCAGTCAGTCTCCGTGCCTATAGCATATATCCATACTCTGTTATCTGATGCCTACTCTGCACTGCGTCTGTGTTTGCATACCTAAATTTAAAAATGTGCTAATGCTTCATTACACTCATTCTTATATTACCTGTCACTTCATTACTGTTTCATCTATGTGTACCATGTAAATTTTTGTTCTTGCACAACAAAAATAAAGAATTGTAAAAATAAAATAAAAGCAGTATTGGTAAATGGAGATGTCACGGTTCACTCCTAAGGTGATATTCCTTTGTGTAGTATCTGTATTCACCACTCCCCGTTTGGTGCTATTCCTTATTTCTTATTATTTACCTACTCAACTGGTCCTTGTTGAGCACCTTTATAATTTGGTCTCACCCTTCCCTCAAGGTCAGATCATTGTTTCCTGTATCCTGTGACTCTGACCCTGCATCCTCTGGTCTTGTGTTCCTGTATCCTCTGGTCTTGTGTTCCTGTATCCTCTGGTCTTGTGTTCCTGTATCCTCTGGTCTTGTATCCTGCATCCTCTGGTTTTGTATCCTGCATCCTCTGGTTTTGTATTCTGCATCCTCTGGTTTTGGGTTCCTGTGTCCTCGGGTCTTGTATCCTGCTTCCTTTGGCCTTGTATCCTGTGGCCTTATTTCCAGTGACTCTGACCCTGCTTCCTTTGGCTTTGTATCCTGTGGCCTTGCATCCTTTTCACACTGAAGAATATCCTGCGGCTCTGGACCTGAGTCCTGTCAGTCTCTCATGGTGCCTGTCCGGTCGTGCCCAGTGTATTACATATTACCTACAAGACTGTACTTTATACTCTGCCTGCACCTTCCGTGCTAGACTTAAGTTTATTGTATATTTTGTTTTGGCATTGTATTATTGTAAATTGTTTGGTTATCGTGTGTCTTTTTTGTTTTGGTTTTCATAATATACTTATTTGTACTCACATTCCTTGTGTCTCTCATTTTTTCTATGCATATTGGGTTCCTACACTTAAAGGGATATTGCTGTCTCAAGGCAGCACCCCTTCCTACCGTGACAGGAGAGAATGCAAGTTTGTTGTACAAGAGCTTGCTTTTCATATCAGGTTATCATTATGTATATACAGTATAGCATTTCTCTCTGATTATACACACTGGAAAACTTTTTATCGACCTGGTTAACCACGATTAACAGTCTGCAATTAGTACAAAGAATCAACAGAGAGCTGTGCAATGCGATTTCTTAAAGGCTTAACAGGCCTATTACGTATCTTCCTATTTTAGCAACTGCCTGGCACCCCGACTGGGTATCTCCGTCAATCGCTGCTTCCTAGTACTAACGAGTACCATAAGCACTGCGCTGAAACACCATAACTACTGCAAACCCCACGAACTGCCGCAGCTTGGTTGGGATCTCGCCATCTTCTACCCACCCTGGACCTATGACCAGGATCCAGCTTCCAGTGGGTAGACCTCTCTTAGTCCAGAGAGCGTAGCAGGAACAAGCTCTTACAAGAGCTTAGTGATTATACTCAGGGGAGTATAGTGATTACAGAAATCCCCCAGAGTGTAGTTCTCCAATCCCCCAAACATGAGCTGAAACTTCATGAAGGTGCAAGATGATCTGAGCTTTAATGGTTCAGGTTGGATTTTATACAATTCTCCAGGCCAGAGGAACACCCCCTGGACCTGATGGGGCACTGGAACACAAAGGACATAAACCAATCAGAACAAACATACCGTCTGTGACACGCCCATGTACAGCACACAATCCCTCCCCTCTGCTTGGGAGATAATTGAGTAAAGTCCTGTAAGTAACTCAATTATCTCCAGGCAGAAAAAAAGGGGAGTTTGTCACAAACCCATTCTGTACCAGTCATCGTGCTACATCACTGGGAAGTGTCCAAGCAAATATATAGACAAACATTTGATTAGCCGTTAAAGACAAAAGTTCTGTTTTTCAGATAAAAAAAAAGACACCAGCTGTGGTAGAATTTCAATTTAAGTGATGCTCTGCTAGAGTTACTGGTAGCTTCTAACACCTCTGGGTCTATATTTTGACCAGCCCTGATGTCAGTTATAATCACTTGCATAAGGTACAGTTGGATGGAAAGTAAGTCTAGCAACTAGTTTTCGCAACAGGCACCTTTTGGAAATTTGGAGCGGTGATCTCAAGTATATATACAGACACTCTTCACTTACCGACCGGGTTCCGTTCTTCCGACCCAGTCGCAAAACGAGTTGGTCGGTAAGTGAGGATGCGCTAGCGAGCATGCGCAAGAGAGCAGGTCTAAGTTTGGGGGAATTCCCCAGAACATAGACCAGTTCATTAGCGCAGGGAATCCCGCGAATCTATGTACGGAAAAACTTCCCCTAACATAGGTTAGCTCAATAGCGCAGGGAATCGCTGTAATCTATCCCTTAATTCCCCACGCTAGATAGCTGGCCGTAAGTGCGAGCAGTCGTAAAACAGGTAGGTCGTAACGTGAGGACCACCTGTATCTTTAGCAGTAGAAGTAATATCGGGGGCTCTGGCTCTGCCAAGTGGTCTCTATATTATAAATACAAGGTGTGACCTCCCCCCCATACCTCCCCTCCCCTTTACAAATTCTGCCTCTCTGGTTTGTGTTTTATTTCTCTTACCTCATTTACCTTAGAGGCCTAAACATGTTTTGTGTATTGTATTATAGTGGTTATGATGCTAATTTAACCCAGCCATTTGTAAGGACCACTTATATCTACATTCAGGGAACCCCACTGTCATAGCAGACCTGACTCAGACCAAAGCTGTGTAACTTTTTTATATGAAAATCTAGCAAAATAGGATGTATTCAGTAAACAGTGAATTGCAATTACCGTAATGCGAAAAAAGCTAAAAATAAAATAAAATAAGTAAATAACATGAGGTTATGGCTAAATAACTCATCTATTTTTCCTGATTTTTATCTTTGGAATTTCACTTCAATACAATTCACAGATTACTGAATAAAAACTCCAATCTACTGAAAGTATGCTCTGCTGAACCTTGGGTTTAGATGTAAGGAGTAAAAATTGAATATAGTTAATTTATGCATATTGCACCTAATCCATTGTTATGTTGAGAATTATGTATTATGTTACCTTTTGTGCCTCTGTTAGAAGTTTCGTGTTCTACGCAAAACAAAAGTAAAATTGTCACATTTCAGTTAATGCTGGAATCTCTAGGAAAACACCTAATAGTCGCCTGTCTGTGAATTTCCTGCATAGATAAAAAAAATAAAAAATAAACGTTCTGTGTAACCACCGACATATATTGCATCTACACTTTTCACGTCATGGGAAATCCACCAAAACAAGAATTAACTACAAATGAATAGTGAAAATGTGCACAATTCCCCCTGATGAAGAAATAACTAATTTCAACCACCTCGATCCAGAGACACAATACCCACTTTTCAGATACAAAATGTGTTCTACGTACTATGGCTGTCCAGAAATAAAAGACAAAGGGGCTTCTTACAATGATTTCTTTTTAGAAATACAATTTGTTTAACAGGTTTATAGTTTAAATCACATTGTAAAAAAAAATATGAATAGTCTGTGACACATTTTATTTGCAATTAAAATAAATCTAATTTATTGGGGTTATGAGAACTAATGATAAGTGTGTTAGAAAAGAACATTTTGTGTCTGTCGTGGTTACATCTGCCCTTTGTCCTTATTGATGGTTGGAGATGCAGCTGAGAGAGCGACTAACCATGACAAGATTTTGGGGCATTTTTGAAAAACAAAAACGCCTCAATATTTAGTTATCCAACCCCTGGACATGCTTAATCCGCTCTTTGGGTTTCTGACATTAATCCTTGGTTTGTATTGGGCTTTCAGATGCTAATAAACAGTCCTGCATGCTGACCTCTCTACTTAAGCTGTCATTGGGTAATAGCATCAGTGGGTGGAGTCAAGCAATCTTTAAAGTAGTTATTGTATCTATAGATTTCTGGTGATGAGCAGGGCATGGCCTATTACCGAGTCAGAGGTTGTGAACAGGGGGTTCAATAAGCAGAGTCCAAACTGTCAGGGGAAAACTCAAGTCCTGTCCCAAAATCCAATGCCCCGACATTTTGAAACTTGAGCAGCCGCCACGGCACCATTTACGATATATTTGTATAGTTTTGTGACAAACTGTTCATTGTACATGACTAGTTTTTAATTGTAAATAGCACCTGCCAAGATTAGAGGAAGACAGATTTTATGTAAGCACCTTCCTAGTTTTTCCTGATCACGTGGAAATCCCAAAAATGAAAGATGGATATTGAGAAACATAGAACTCGATGGACTTTGTGACTCTCAGTCTGAAGTAATATATCAAACAAAATACTTAAAACATGTATAATGTGGGATGAATTGACAAAAAAAAAATACAGCACTGTTAATTTTAGATTTAGATATTTATTAACTACTTATTGTATTGTTGTGTTGATTTAACACTTAAAGGAACACTCCAAGCACCAAAACTATCGTGGTTATGCTGGCCGGAATGCCCCCCCCGTCCCCCTCATGTAAATAGTCAAATTGGTTTTGACTAGTTGACTTCTAAACTGGGGTCCGCTATGCTGCTGCTACCCACCTCTATTACTTACACCAAAGCTGGAACCTCAGTTGGCGCTACTGAGCTAAGTGAGAGTGTTAGCTCTGTGGGTGAGAGAGATCAGCTGACACCTAGGAACTTCCATCTCTCTGGAGTTAGTACAGGAGGGGGGAGCGGTGTTTTGCAGACTACTTATAATGGGAGGCACAATCAAATATTGTGAGCTGTAGTGCTTGGATCATTCCTTTAAAAAATATTATATCAAATTTGATTATGAGATTGTGTTCACAAATCTTAAAACGTTTCTCTACACTCATCCTAGGCTTTCTGGCATTAATAGATTTATATTTGCATGATTCTAAAGTGAGCTGCTTGTTGTACTGTAGAGATGTGGCTCAGGGAATGGAGTATTTGGAAGAAAAGCGTCTCGTACACCGGGATTTGGCTGCTCGTAATATACTTTTGTCTGAAAAAGAAGAGGCAAAAATCAGCGATTTTGGATTGTCCAAGACCACGCTCCAGCCAGATGACCTTACGAGACTTCCTATCAAGTGGACAGCGCCCGAGGCATTGAAGCATAATGTGAGGAATTTTTACATCTAACCAGTTCTATATTGTAAAATACTAAGTAACGCAATGCTTAGCAAGTCTTATAGATTCCCCCAAACTACCTGTATACTATCTCGTCTTGAATTATACTAAACAGCAATAGCCAGAGATATGTTTTTTGTTATGTTTGGTTTTTATTGTAGAGTTGAAAGTAACAGTGTTTCCACTACTGCTCTAATTAGTTAGAGGGACACTCCAAGCTAGAGCGGAACCCTTACTTCTTAATTTATTATTTGTTTTATTTATTAAACAGTAATGTATATTGCACAGCCAGGTCAGATTAGTAAGAATTAGTAAGACAATAATACATTAAAGGGAAACTTTTCTTTTCTTTTCTTTTGTTTTTTGTTAATTGTTTGTACAAAGAAAATCCATTTTTGGGGGGAGTGTGATGTTGAAAATAAAGAAAACATTCTTATTGCTTAGTTACTCCCACATTGGCTCTTACTCAAAGTTTGAGTGGTAGGGATAGTCCGAGTGAACACTGTTGCTTATGGTTGGTGCAGGGTTGCACTGCTAGCTAGTGCCACTTGGAAATTAGCAATTTATAGAGTGGCACGTTTTTATATTTTTATTTTGTTTTTTTAAGTGTTTAGAGAAAGAAAATATAGATTTTTTTTCTGATTGTGTTCACACACCCATTTTGCAACACAAACACCTATTTTTGCTGAATAAAGATGTGCTACTTTAGACAATACGCAATTATCCATGTTCCTAATTTATTGTACTAAGAAGAACAAACTCGCCATCATCACTGTCACTTACTAATACCAAGAAAACATTGAATGAAAGTAGGAAAAGGGATCCTGTTCCCCAATTCTTCCCCAGCCCGAGTGCCATGGCTTCTGAAGGTTTGAACACAAAGATTTATATCCACAGACAGGGATTGCACCGTCCACAATCCTTTCACCTTTAGTTTAGATAAGCTCAACATATAGTGAGTGGACTCTTGGCTGGTTTCTGTGCTTCACTCTGTATATTACACACATATTGCCCTCTGAAGTGTTTTTGTGTTTTTTCTGTGCTTTATATTGAGTGTATGATCTACATTTATACAGAAGAGCCCTTTTTAAATGACGATTTACGATAAAGGATTTATGCTACATTGAACGAGCAGTGGTGGATAATTCATGACGATCGATATCTATTTAACTTTTTGGCTCTGCGTTTTTAAGAAGGAGATTACATCTCGGACACACATAACCTAGCATTCCTTTGAAGATAAAAGTTACATTTTCCCAAGATTCTTGTATCCCCTAGAATAATCACCCTGCATGTGCATTTTAGCCTAGGTGGCAAGTTCATTTTGTCATTAATAATGACATTGATTAATAATTTTTTTTTTTTTTTATCATTGTTTTTTTACAGAAATTTTCATCCCGTTCAGACGTGTGGAGTTTTGGGGTGTTGCTCTGGGAGGTATATGCCTACGGACGATCACCATACCCCAAAATGGTATGTACTAATCCACTGTTCTTTTTCTCGTAGCATGATAGCTTTTTGTGTTAGTCTAGGAATAATTATTAGCCTACAGATTGGAACACAGCAGACCACAAGGCTATTATAAAGGTTACCTGGTTAATTTAACCCCTTCACTAATAAGCACTTTTTGATCGAAAAAATATTAGCGTAACATTTATTTGAAACAAGGGATGCATAGCTTGTGTGTAAACATATCATAGCACAGACATTTTGTGTATTCATTTCTTTGTAAACAAGGATTTTCACAAGTTATGTGAATTTACACAAATATATACTGAAAATGGCAACAGAATATAAAAAGTAAGCATTAATTCATTAGGTTTTAAATGAATTACGATTCATCCAAATTTTGTGTGATTGACAGGTCACCTGAATCCTGTAACTTTAAATTAAATGTTGATTTTATTCACTGATCATATAAGTAGTGACCAGTAAAGGGTATGAAGGAGTAGCAGTAAAAATAAAATATCAGCCATAACATTAAAACCACCTGCCTAATATAGTGTAGATCCCCCTTGTGCTGCCAAAACAGCTTGATGCATCCGGGCATGGGCTCCACAAGACTTCAGAATGTGTCCTGTGGTATCTGCCACCAAGACATGAGCAGCAGATCCTTAAGCTCCTGCAAGTTTCTAGACATGTTGACTCCAGCTACTTAGGGAGACAAACCAGTGATCCTGTGTTCCTACCCTTACCGTGCACATGTGGCAGTAGGAGAAAGCCCGAGTCATTGATTCTAGTGTGAGACTAGGTTTAGATTTCTGCTGTATCTTGCTATTGCTGCCAGGGGCACTTAAAATTACTTTGTGTGGGGGATAGAAGGTTGGTAAGCATTTTGTCTTTGCTCCTAGTGTAAGACTAGGTTACTAATATACAGTTGTTAAAAAGCTATTATTTATTTATTTATTTGTTAGCTGTTTGGAGAAAAGAAAATCCTTGTTTTGGGGAGTGTGGTTATCAGTAACAGTGGATAAAAAAGTTCCTCTTTCCTTCTCTGGGTCATTTATTCTAGTGTAAGACTTGAGTTTAGCTTGCAACTGTATCAAGCTACTGCTAGAGGCACCTGACACAACTTTGAGTGTGAGATAGGAGATCACAATGACATTACAGCAGTACATCCACCAAGCTCTAACCCATTTTGCAATACCAACACCTATTTTTGCTGAAAAAAAGTTGTTTCTTTACACAATAAACAATTATTCATATTCCTTACCTCATTTATTGCAATAAGGAAAACAAACTCACCGTCATCAATGTCACTTATTACTTCTAAGCCAGAAATTGAGTGAAAGGAAGGAGTACTGTTACCAAATCCACCAAATCAGCGGTATTGCCATGACTTCTGAGAGCTGGAACACCTCTTCCTTGGCCATGAGGATTTCTGGCACCTCCTCCATCATTGCCTCCTCCACCACCACCGCCACCAATATTAGTTGCAACCAAACTCAGTATAGTTGGATTAGCAGCATGTCCATTACATCCGACATTCAACACTCAGGAGGCAATTGTTTCTTTTCCCCATCCTTTTCATGCTACAACAACTCCTTCTACCACAGCTAGGTCAAGCACTATACCTTCTTGGTGCCCAACTAAGAAGCAACTAAGGGAGAGTGCATCAGAGTTTACTTTGCCACTCTTAAGTGAGGACTTAGCTCAGTAGCGATATGAAGCAACATCTGCAAAGCTACCACACGTCTATGTTACTGAGGGAAGAAGCAGACAAAGGTACTGGGGCAGGCAGTCCACTGGTGCTCTATCTGGTTCTATGCAATTGTCACAACCTACCAACGGTGCTACCACTACCCTCTAGGCAGAGCAGAGAGTTGGTGAGGATAGTTACAGTAGTCAACAGAAGCAGGTTGGACAGGAACCCCTCGTTGTCCATTGAGTTAAAAAAGAAACTATATTGTAATTTAGAAGAAGAACAGTGTATCTTATTTACACAGACTGATTTCTAAACATGTTTATTGTAGTTTAAAGGGACACTATAGTCACCTGAACAACTTTAGCTTAATTAAGCAGTTTTGGTGTATAGAACATGCCCCTGCAGCCTCACTGCTCAATCCTCTGCCATTTCGGAGTTAAATCCCTTTGTTTATGAACCTTAGTCTCACCTCCCTGCATGTGACTTGCACAGCCTTCCATAAACACTTCCTGTTTAATTAAGGTTTTTTTTATCCCCTGCTATGTTAATAGCTTGCTAGACCCTGCAAGAGCCTCCTGTATGTGATTAAAATTCAATTTAGAGATTGAGATAAAATTATTTAAGGTAAATTACATCTGTTTGAAAGTGAAACCAGTTTGTTTTTTCATGCAGGCTCTGTCAATCATAGCCAGGGGAGGTGTGGCTAGGGCTGCATAAACAGAAACAAAGTGATTTAACTCCTAAATGAAAGTAAATTGAGCAGTGAAATTGCAGGGGAATGATCTATACACTAAAACTGCTTTATTTAGCTAAAGTAATTTAGGTGACTATAGTGTTCCTTTAACCCCTTAAGAACCAAACTTCTGGAATAAAAGGGAATCATGACATGTCACACATGTCGTGTGTCCTTAAGGGGTTAAAGACTCGTTACCAGGAGTATTATTGTGGCCACAATAAAACAAAGTTAGAGGTCTCTAAAATACTTAACAAAAAATCATGAGAGCCTAACTGTGCAGGAAGCAACCCCACCGCAGCTCCAGAAAATCTACAAACAAGCAAAAGGAAAGGAGGTCTGTGCAACCAAAATGATTTGTGTACACCAGTGCTACCAAAGGACAAACTCCATACATCAAACATTTTGGGCTCTTAGCCTTTATCAGTGCATATGTCCTTCTGATTGGACCCCAAGCAGGTCAAATCACTCCACATGCAGTCAAACCCCCATATACAATCACACTCCGCCAACTCCACACATACATATCACACTCAGACAACCAACACAATCACACTTAGCTAAGCCTCACACAGAATGACACTCAGCCAAAACCCACACAATCACACTCAGCCACCACACACATCCCACAGAGCAAGAAGGGGGGCCCTTCTTTGATTCTTGCACCAGGACCCTGTGATTCTTAGTTACGCCCGTGACTCAGAAACGCCAACAATATGGAGCTCCTAGAAAAGAGGTATATTCAAATTGAAAAGAGGAACAGAGAGGTTTTGTTGTGCCCAAATTAGGGACTATCCTTCTACATAGGGACACTTGGGAGGGATGCATTAATTTGTCTGATCATTTGTTTCCTTGTTTGTTCATATTTATTTTCTCTTCGGATTTCAGAAATAATATATTTTTTTTATAAACAATTCTAATTCTTTTAAATGAATTCACATGTCTTTTTATGTATATAACTTGATTTGCCAATATAAAAAACGTGTTGTTACCTAATACCTCCTATTTTGCAGTCAGTCAAAGATGTAGTTGAAGGGGTGCAGCATGGTTACCGTATGGAAGCCCCTGAAAATTGCCCGCCCGCGGTGTATAACTTAATGAGAAGCTGTTGGATGGATGATCCAGGAAAACGTCCCACATTCAAGAAATTAAGAGAGAAATTGGAAAACATGATGAAGGGAGAGTGAAAGTGGAGATGGGTATTTTTCTGTATTTTTCTGAACTTCACCAGAGGAAAATAACATTAAAGGGACTCTCTAGTGCCAGGAAAACAAATCCCTTTTGAAGCCTGGAAAAAAACAAACCATTATGGTTAAATATAAAACACTTGAAAGTTTTATGTAAACAAACAAAACGTATAAGAAATCTTGTTTTGAAACTTGGACCACAGCCCATATTTTATTTACAGATTTAGTTTTACTAATAAAAGTAAGACAACAAAGGCATCATTTATTTTTTCTTACATTAACTTCAGTGTGTAAATGTGTGTCAATTTAACTGTGTCAAAAGCTTAAAGGAGCACTATAGTGTTGGAAATACAAAGATGTATTAACTTTAAAGGAACACTACAGTCACCAAAACAACTTTAGCTTAATAAAGCTGTTTTGGTGTATAGATTATGCCCCTGCAGTCTCACTGCTCAATTCTCTGTCATTTAGGACAGCTCTAGTCACCTCCCTGCATGTGACTTCCTAAACGCTTCCTGGAAAGAGTCATCTAATGTTTACACTTCCTTTATTGCAAGTTCTGTTTAATTTAGAATTTCTTATCTCTTGCTCTGATTATAGTTTTCTAGACCCTGGAGGAGCCCATTGCGTGTGATTAAAGTTCAATTTACAGAGCAGGAGACAAAACGTTTAAAGTCAGTTACATCTGATTGAAAATGAAATAATTTAATATTCATGCAGGCTGTGTCAGTTACAGCCAGGGGAGGTGTGGCTAGGGCTGCATAAATAGAAACAAAAGTGATTTAACTCCTAAATGTCAGAGAATTGAGCAGTGAAACATCAGAGGCATGATCTATACACAAAAAATGCTTCATTAAGATAAAGTTATTTTTATGACTATAGTGTCCCTTTAAGTAAAAATACAACTTTAAAAATGGTATTGAAATACTAAATGCTTTCTTCAATGATACACAGAAATCACCAAATTACATGCATGTGCAGGTAGGGATATAAATAAGGAGATGAGGACAAATTGGCTTTGGATTAGGGTTCGATTGGGTGCCCCCAGCACGCCTCTTAACATGCCTGTGCTGTGGAGAGTGGAAGGATTTAAATTGGAGACATATTATATAAAACATGTCTGCATGTGAATAGAGGTATCTCTTAAAACAGGGGTGTCCACAAGGTAGATCTCCAGATGTTTTAAAACTACAGCTTCCATGACGCTTTGTTATGGTAAAGCATTCTAAAGGCATGCACAGCATCATGGGATTTGTAGTTCTACAACATCTGTGGATCTACCTTTTGGGCACCCCTGTCTTAAAATATACCCTTACAAACTTTTCACTAAAGTGAGAATTCAAAGTGATTTCAAATTTAACTTTAAAATAGCCGACCTGGGAAAAATCACTAAGTCAGTTATGTTTCTCATTTGGCTACTTTCCCCTTAAATTTTAAATTCGCTTTGAGTTCTCACTTTAGTGAACAAACCCTGTTGGGCTTGTGATGTGTACGGCATCAAATCTGTTTCACTTGTGGGATAACTGTGAAAGAGGCAAACAAGTGAAAAGGTAAACGAGGGTCAGGAATTCCCTAGTCTGGGTGGAAGAGGATACAATCGACTCCACCTCCCTAATACATAATGCTTTAAGCTGTTTAAGGCTATCCGCAGGACAAGTTCACCTTGTACACCTTGACGAGAGAAAGGAGTAGCAAGAATACTGGGAGGAAGAATTAGTCCATGATTAGGGTAGTGGGTCTGTTGTTGTTTTCGGACAAAGCATGCAAGTTGCATTTCTTTTGGATCACAGAAGAAAGGTAATTTCTTTAGGATGTTCTGAGCTGTGAGAGCCATAAACCAATATCCAAAGGGTGAGTGAATAAACTGCGGACACAGGGCAGCCAGCGTTACATATCTTAATCATGGCATTCATGCTAAAGTACATGATGGGAAACTCCATGAAGAATTTGGGAAACAACCTTAGTGGGGAAACAGAGACACAAGAGGCTCCGGACGGAAAAGAGACGGCACAATCCAAGGGCATGACAAGAGAAGAGTTTGAAGAGTATCAGAGACAGCTGGTGGAGGAGAAGTGAGTGCCATTTACTGTAACATGCATACACAAACACGAAAAAATTACTAGATGTGTGCAGATAGATATTATTTGTGTGACAGTAACTAAAGACAGTATGCATACAAAGGACGCAAAACAATGAAGTGAAAATAATTCCTTTGAGGGATTTCAGAGTGATGAGACTGGATGTCAGGTGTTTTATGAATATTTCCAGTAGGCTTTAATTTCCCCCGATGAGGACGTCATGATTACATACAATTATATTTTCTGAATTATATGACATTTAAAATAAAATAAAAAAAGATTTATTGAATTCGTTCCAAGGCAGCTGGAGTACCAGAGATTGTTACTTGCGATTCCAGCTGAGTATCAACATATACACAGACACATATACACAAAATCACCACACGCACAAACACACATGCACACACAAACACG
The DNA here is from genome assembly GCF_036172605.1 of Pelobates fuscus. Lineage (NCBI taxonomy): Eukaryota > Metazoa > Chordata > Amphibia > Anura > Pelobatidae > Pelobates > Pelobates fuscus. The sequence continues at coordinate 352,596,701 of NC_086321.1, forward strand.
CACATTCTCACAAATGCTCCAGTTCTATTTTTCTTAATGCAGTAACTGGACCTACATGTTACGAGCTACTTGATTTACATTTTTTGGGCAGTAGGTGCAAATCACAGTTACTACTACTCTTAGTCTGTTAAATTAATGATGGCAGCTAGGAATTATGATTGCTGCCCAGGCGTGCAACTCCCATCAATCACGACAGCTAAGTCCTGATGCTGCACAAGGCATGACACACCCCTCGATTTAAAGTGTGGCATCACTCTATGGTATACAGGATCTTAAAATATTTACATGTTTATTTGGTGTATGTTTATGTGCAAAATAGCTATGCCATTTTTATACATTGTCAAAATGTTTGACATCTGTTATATATTTGTTTGTGCATGTACACATGAGTCGTCAGTGGTGTATTTTGGATTTGTGCTGCCCTAGGCACAAATAAATTCGGGCACCCCCAAAATCTAAATTTGACCCCCCAATTCGTGCAAAGGCCTATTTTTTGACTGACAGACATATGCCCTCATTGATACATGCACTGATATACACTCACTGACAGATACAGTCATTGGCACACACATACAGTCATAAGCACACACTGTTTAACAAACACACACTTTCACTGACAGACACACACTGACACACCCACTCACTGACAGGCACACATTCTCAGATACACATAAAATGACATACACACACTGACACACACTCACAGGCACACCCATTCTCACTGAAAGACACACACACTTTCACTCACTCACAGACACACACTGACAGCTACACTCACTCACAGTAAGGTGGACAGCCCCAGAACACAAGGCAAGCAAGGCATTTGTCTGGTAGCTTGGGGTGGCATTTTTTTGCGCCACCCCCCTGAAAGTGCCGCCCTAGGAAAATGCCTTGTTTGCCTTGTGTTAAATACATCCCTGTGAGTCGTAGCTAGAAACCACCAGGCCCAGGTGCGATAATTGCCCTGGGACTCCCCATGTGTCTCATTCCCTCCTCCCCAGCCCATCCATGTGACTCATCCCACCCAGCCCCTCCATGTGTCTTATTCCCCCCTACCCACCCTTCCATAAGTCTAATTTCCCCTCCCAGCCCCTACATGTGTCTCATTCCCTCCCCTAAGCCCCTCAATGTGTCTCATTCCTGCCTCACAACACCTCCATGTGTCTCATTTCCTCCCACCCAGCCACTCCATGTATCTAATTCCTCCCCCCAAGTCCCTCCATGTGTCTTATTTCCCCTCCCAACCCCTACATGTGTCTCATTCCCTGCCCTAAGCCCCTCCATATGTCTCATTCCTTCCCCCAGACCTTACATATGTCTCATCCCCCCAAGTGTCTGATTTCCTCCCACCCAGTCCCTCCATGTGTCTCATTCCCTCCCCCCAAGCCACTCCATGTGTCTCATTCCCCCCTAGCCTCTATTGTGTCTTATTTCCCCCAAGTCCCTTCATGTGTCTCATTCGCCACAAGTGTCTCACATCATCCACCTGCATGTCTCCCTTTCCTTCTCCCCTTCCCCCCCAGATATCTCAATCCCCCCAAGCCCCTCCTTGTGTCCCATCACCACCCAAGCCCCTCTGTGTGTCCCATTGCTCCTCCAATTGTACCATTTCCCCCTACATCCCAGCCACTCCATGTGTCACATTGTCTGTACCCCCAGTTCCCCTGCATGTGTCTCTCCCTCCCCTCCTGTACCTGGTCACTACCGCGGGGCCACAGATCAGAAAGGAAGTGCTCTCTCAGTGAGCATTTCCTGTCAAACCATGGCTATGCCGCGCTATGCACACAGCAGCAGGAGAGGAGCTGCACAGCACAGCTCTCCCCTATTGCTGACCACCCTGGGACTGAGCGCCCTGGGCCGGTGCGGCAGTGCACTGGCCCTGAAGGTGGCCTAGAGTCGCAGGGGTCGCAGTGGCGGCTGGGCCACCTGGAATGACTAGCTAAGTCGCGACTGCGATCCCTGCGACCATGTTAGTCACGCCACCGTGCGTGTATTCATAAATCACACCACAATTTTAGGAACCCTCAACTCTTTGAGACTATTTTTATATTCAAAATAGACTCCAATAAAATGCACATTTCCAAATCCACATTTCGTTTAATATCTCTCTAGGTTTGTGTAAAAGACAATGTTTATTTTTGTATGTCATAGTAAAATTGCTGTATATAAATTACTAAGGTTGAGCCTTGTGTTTGTGTAGCGCAATAACATAAATGTGTGTACGCAGGATTGAGAGAGATCATGTCTTTGCACAAAAGAAGGCAGAGCGGGCAACGGTCAGGATGCATATGAGGGACAAGTACAGACTACCACAGGTAAGGATTAAGACCAAGCTTGGTGTATTATTATTAATAATGTATTCATTACTTTTCTATAAATATATGATTATTCATTTCAGTGCCATCTTTAAAATCAATGGTTCCCTGGGATAACCTGTGTTTGTGGACCGCCACAAGCCACCCATCCCTCTGCGCACACACAGAAAACCCTGAAGACAGACACACACAGTGCAGCACAGTGAGAAATGCACACAGACATAAACATATATATTATAGCACAGTCTTACACTCATACAAAAAAATAGACATATAGACATAATGCAACACAGTCACATACACACTCACAGATACACAGTACAGAACAGCCAAGCAACTACAGTCCAGACAGAGTAACACTCAACATACATCACAGTCACTGTGTGTATATATGTAAAGGCACAGTGTAGCGGTACTTACCCTCTCCAGGGGCTGGCTGGGGTCCTCTGTTCTCGCCGCGCGTGGTCCTGCATCTGCACGAGCCGCGTGCGGCTCATCCAACGACAATATCAGACAGGCGGGCAGTGACCGCTCAAGCCATCCAGACTCTTTTATCTAGAACAGCTCCGGTACCTGTACCAGCGCCTCCTGTAACCCCTGTACCAGACACAGCTAATATGCCTAATGCTTCAGCACATCTAACCCCTCCACCTAGGTATGGAGGGGATGCTAAGACAGGGGATTCCTTTATCAAGTGGAATTCCACTTTGAGATGTATCCACGTTCATTTCCCACTGATAGATCTAAGGTGGGTTTTCTTATGCACCAGCTTACTTATAAAGCACTTGAATGGGCAAATCCTATTTGGGAGGCTAATGGACCTATGGTACATGATTTCAATAGCTTCCTCACGGCTTTTCGTAGAACATTTGACACAACTAAAAGGTCAAAGAATGAGAATTAAGCAAGGATCTAAGTCCATAGCTGATTATGCTATTCAGTTCTGTACCCTTGCTTCACAGGTAGATTGGACTAACAATGGGCTTACTACTGCGTTCATGGAAGGCCTATCTGAAACTATATTGGATGAGGTAGCAGCTAAGGATCTTCCTGTACCCTTAGAGGACCTTATCGACTATCTCATCGATATAGATAACAGGATTTGTGACAGGCTATATACCAAGTCTAGAAATAGACGCTTTGTTTCCTTTAATTCACCTAGAGCTGAAACTCCTGAGGGATCTAAAAGATCAGAGGAAGAACCCATGCAGTTAGGGGTTGCTAAACTTACTGATGCCGAAAAACTATATAGGAGAAAGGAGGGACTTTGCCTTTATTGTGATAGGAAGGGCCATATGAGACAAGAATGTCCCGTGCATCCAGAAAACTATCGCACCTAAGACCGTATAGGGGACAGGCCTTGGGTGTGACATCAGAGTCCTCACATTTGCCTCTTAATAAATTGCTTCTCCCTGTTTCCCTGCACTTTGAAAAAACTGCATAGCAGGGAATATACTAGCCCTGGTTGATTCCGGTTTTGTTAAGGAAAATAACATACCCACTAGAGAGAAGAAGACACCCTTGGCCGTTGAGGCCATAGATGGTAGACCATTATGCTCCCCAGTTATCACACATGAAACTGAACCGTTGCATATGTCTACAGGGGTGTTACACTCAGAAACCATTCAGTTTCAGATCATTACTTCTCCTTCCTCTCACCTCGTGTTAGGGTATCCTTGGTTGCGTACTCATAATCCCACTATTGACTGGGAGTCAGGACAAATAGTATCTTGGAGTGATGCTTGCCAAGTGTCTTGTATTGTTAAAATCACCCCTTTGAATTCTACTAATATTCCTCCTGTGTCTACTGTTATACCTCCTCAGTACATGTCTCTTAAGTCAGTTTTCGATAAAAGGGAGGCCTAAAAGTTGCAACCTCACAGTTCCTACGACTGTGCTATTAATCTGCTACCTGGTGCTATACCTCCCAAAGATTTTTGTCTCCTCTAGAAAATCTTGTTATGGAGGAATATATTAAAGAATCATTACAAAAGGGATTTATAAGAAGATCCTCTTCTCCGGCAGGGGCTGGTTTCTTCTTTGTATCCAAGAAAGATGGCGATTTAAGACCTTGTATTGACTATAGGGGCCTTAATAAAATCACTGTCAAAAATGCGTACCCTATACCCTTAATCATGGAACTATTTGACAGGCTTAAACATGCCATTGTGTTTACTAAACTGGACCTTAGGAGTGCTTACAATCTCATACATATCAAAAAGGATCATGAATGGAAGACCGCATTCAATACCAGAAGTGGTCATTACGAATATACTGTGATGCCCTTTGGTCTTTGTAATGCCCCAGCAGTTTTTCAAGAATTTATTAATGATGTCCTACGTGAGTACATACACACATTTGTAATCATCTACTTGGACGACATATTAATATATTCACCTGATTTACATACTCATCACATGCATGTTAAATTAGTTTTGAGGACTCTCATGCAGGCTCTCACAGACTATTTACAGAGCACTAGATAAAAAAAACAAAAAAAAAATGTGCAATACAGGAAGATAAAAATATAGATTCTTTTTCAGGAAGTGAGGCTTTCTGAGTGATAGCCAGAGGAGGTGTAGATAGAGCAGCATAAACTAAGTGACATACCTTCTAAATGGCATAGGATTTAGCAGTGAGACTGTAGGGGCATGATCAGTTTATTATAGGACCACGAGTCACCCAGACCACTTCATCTCAATGAAGCAGTAGATTTGAAGGTTATCATGAGCGATGTTGGTGACATTCTAGATCTGCAGCTATTGTCACTTATGTCGTCATCACCCTCAAAGAAAATATGTAAAAATAATGACATGCATGTTTTCCTTGGGGGTATATATAGTAAATTGCTCTTTATTTATTAATTCTTTTTTAATGGAGCGTTCCTTTTCAGTTTTGTTCCACGACATATGTTGCGCAAAATAATGGTTGCAACAAATATATATGCACTTAGATACACAGACTCACAGACACAAAGAGACACACACACGCGTTTGTCTTCATACTTGCTAAGGCTCCCTGCAAGACTGGAGCCACACTAACCAGCATTGATTCTCCTATGATTGATCAGCTGGGCTGGGCGATGATGAGAGAGAGACACACACTAATAGGGAAGATGTATCAAAGTCATCTGTTTTAAAATGGTGCAAAATGTAAAAGGGGAGGAGTCATTAATGGATTATACAGGTTGGTTCCACAGGTTTTCATGGTGATTGCTCCATCTTAGTACTTAAGACCATTTTTTTTAGAACAGAACACTTTGATAAATACCCCCCATTGTATTACTATCCCTAGATCCTCACCTGACATACCAGTAAGGTAAAAGGGACACAATTTATGACGGCAGCCATTTTCGAATCCTGAAAGTATGAGTCCTGTCAGTGTAAAGCACCATGAGTTATTGATCCCGCTGCTGTACTAGGATTGAAGGATGGTGAGATACACAGCTTGGGATTCACTAACTGCTCTACATCGCTCAATGAGTAAATATCACACACACATGAACAACTCTATCAAGCCATACACTTCAGCCACTCATGCTGTACCTACACCACCCAGCTACACACTCAGCATAATCCACAAACTCAGGAGTATTCACACACTTCTAGGCTCTGTCACGTTAAAAAAAATACTGACTGCTTGTCTGCGCCCCTATGACATAACTTACTCCTTGTGGGTAAACACGATCCCCAGGGCGGCGGGCGCATGCATGTTACAATGCACAACATTTTTACTTTCCTCCTGGGTATCTTGGAGCCCGAGCATGCTAGCCACTGAAGCACTGCTACGGGCCTCCCCAAAAGAATCCCTGACAGCTCCCTCACCAGATCTGGCTATAAAAACTTGGAAAGAGAAAGGGGTACACTCAGTACAAGACCTAATGTAGAGAGTAAAAGCATATCCGACCCTCCAACTGCAGTATTCCCTAGCACCAAGAGACCTATTCTTATACCTAAGGGTAAAAATATACTAGCAACCAAACTCACACAGCTTCATGCTTAAACCCAAATAGAAGCATTGACCCTTACTCTTGCATTATCACCTAAACAAACAAAGCCCCTATCTCTCTGTTACAATGCCATTCTGGGAGGTCAGGCTTAAACAAAATTATCCTATATGCATCAGTGGGAATAGGAATTGGGAACAACGTTTCCCATAGAACAGTGGCATGAAGCCATGGCGATGACAAAAAAAAGCATCAAGAAGCCTCACTCTGTGGGAGGCGTACTGCAAAATTGCCATGAGGTGGTACTTGGTGCCGCAGAGGTTGGCTCGTATGTACCAAGGAACATCTGAGTTGTGCTGGAGGTGTGAAAAGGTGAAAGGAACAATGTTGCACATTGATGTTAAGCCCATCACTGCTTCAAAGTACCCCAATGTCAGTGGGTCCTACGCTACAAAATACTCATTTAAGCACCAACACTTTAATTGTTTAGTTGTTACACTGTTTTTAATTGCTTTTATCACGCTTTATTGTATACTCACTTTGCTCTTACAAAGAAATTAATTCAATACACTGTAGCTTGTGTTTAGCACCAGTATTATTTAGTTTGTCTCCCATATTTTGTAATTAGCGTAGGATCCACTGACATTGGGGTACTTTGAAGCAGTGGTGGGCTTAACATCATATGGCCATATGGCGGAACTAAATCCCCATATTTATTCTCTTAGATAGGCGTTTTATAGTAGCCTTCTTAGTTATGAATTTGTACAAGTCTGAGTGCGCCGTAACTAGTTTGAATTTTGGTCACTGCGGCAGCACCTTTCTTGCATAATGCATCTTTCGGGTGTGCCCCCAATCTCTTTTCTGTGCAACTAATACTAACAACGACGCAAGTGTGCTTACCGCGCAAACCAGCACAATATCTCCTACATATGCTACCTGAATTGGTGGGACACCCCCACAGGAAGGTGATCATAAATATACTTACATCAGCAAAAGTCAACATAGCAATACTCTGGAAAAGCAAATCCCCCACACCATACCAGTTGTTACACATAAATTAGACATAATTAGCTCTTATGAAAGCATAGCCTACCGACTTCAAGGATGTGGGTGAGAAATATGCAGAGGAATGGGGCAGTTGGTTATCCAAATAAGATGGAAAACAACCCGGAGGGCACGGGTGTCAAAGTTAAACGATTAGACATTATTATGCAAATAACTTGTTGTACAAACTATGCATAACTATCAAGATTTGTAGTGTATCAACTCATGCTCTCACCCCTCTTCCCCCTATACCCCCCCCCCCCCACCCTTCTTTTCCTTTCTGTATCCATACCCCATCCTTCCCCTAAGGTTCATGATAAAACCCGAAATGTCACATGTTGCGAAATATACATTAGAAATTCAGGTATATCTAACCCAATGACGGTTGATGACGTCAACGTAGAACAAAGCAAGTTGTGTTTACAAATACATAAAATGTTAGATAACGATTACATGACCAAGACAATGTATGTTGTAATTAACCTGAACTTATTGCAATTCTGTACCATTTTGATGATGTTTCAATAAAAATTATATATGGGGGGAAAAAAAAATACTGACAAAACTTTATATGGAGAAACATGTACTCACTGATGTAGTAGACCACAAATCAGAGCTTTCCCCGCATTTGTATACATTCTGCCCAGAGATGTCTACTTTTCAAAATCTATACTTTTATGTGATGGTTTAGTGTTCTGTACCTGATATTGAAACTACATGTGCCCATCATAACAAGTTTTGAAAACATTTATGTTTAAAAGAGGGAAGCGTTCCCTTGTGATGGTCTAAGCAACATGCAGCAAATATTAACGGACCCGGGGACGGAGGTGATACCTAGCCACTAGGAAAGCAAATCACCCTAGATAGAGGCAGGAGTAAGGGAATCAAAAAGTATAGAATACACCCCAAAATTCTGTCTAGAGCCAGAGATGTGAGATACGCATATTTCTCTACTTTTGTTACTTGTTTATCATAAAAAATCAACATTGACTCCAGATGACTGGGCATGGAACTGTACCATCCAGGGATATCACATGTAATCTATGTTATTCAAATATTATGTCAAATGGCAACAAACCAATGCACATGTTCACATTGTTCATATATGTACGATTTAATGTTTTGAGCATGCCAAGTCATGTCAATGCTAAATAAAGAATAAAAAAATAAAAAAAGAGGGAAGCGTTCCTTCTAAAATCAGATTTACAACATCTAATCTTGTTGGTTATTCTATGAGAATGACGTACTTTCAAAATAAGGACAAGTACATGGATCTATTTTGTGTTAGTTTTCTTATAGTTAAAGTAGGTAGCTCAAATTATGGGATGAACACACCAAGCGACATAGAGGTGTATGATGCCAGACGTGCACCGGGCCTGCCCTATTGTACTTTGTTAAAACTTTTTTAGTAAAGTTTGCTAGCCTTCCTGGGTCCCAGAGGCACATTTATTATAGTTGTTTACGAGGAACCTCAGCCAGTGAGCGTGGTCCTGCAATGCTAGGCGTAGCTCAGAAGACCTAACCAGATTTCCCTAAAGGAGAAACTTGGTGGCAGGGGATCCAGCCCGGGTGCCTTGCAGGACTCGAGTAAGTTGTCAGAACGTGCCAGGCTGTAGTGATTATGCTGCTTGGAGTGTTAATTTACAAAAGAAAATAGTTTTTCAGTATTTCTAAATATTATTCTTACTAAATCAGGCATTAACGGCATTAAAAATTATTAATGGGTTTCTTTAAGTAATATCATGTGTGCTGTCCGTGTGAATAGGACTTACAAAATGTATATTACACTCCCACTCAGCAACTACTTTCATTAGTTCAGCTCCTCCCCCAATAGTGATGTAAGCTATAAGCAACTACTTTCATTAGTTCAGCTCCTCCCCCAATAGTGATGTAAGCTATAAGCAACTACTTTCATTAGTTCAGCTTCTCCCCCAGTAGGGATGTAAGCTATAAGCAACTACTTTCATTAGTTCAGCTCCTCCCCCAATAGTGATGTCAGCTATAAGCAACTACTTTCATTAGTTCAGCTCCTCCCCCAGTAGGGATGTAAGCTATAAGCAACTACTTTCATTAGTTCAGCTCCTCCCCCAATAGTGTTGTCAGCTATAAGCAACTACTTTCATTAGTTCAGCTCCTCCCCCAGTAGGGATGTAAGCTATAAGCAACTACTTTCATTAGTTCAGCTCCTCCCCCAGTAGGGATGTAAGCTATAAGCAACTACTTTCATTAGTTCAGCTCATAGAAACATAGAATGTGACGGCAGATAAGAACCATTCGGCCCATCTAGTCTGCCCAATTTTTTAAAATACTTTCATTAGTCCCTGGCCTTATCTTATAGTTAGGATAGCCTTATGCCTATCCCACGCATGCTTAATCTCCTTTACTGTGTTAACCTCTACCACTTCAGCTGGAAGGCTATTCCATGCATCCACTACCCTCTCAGTAAAGTAATACTTCCGGATATTATTTTTAAACCAAGCTCCTCTCCCAATAGTGATGTAAGCTATAAGCAACTACTTTCATTAGTTCAGCGTGCACAATGAAAGCATAGCCAAGTATTCAATGTTATCCCGCCATACTACCTAACTACTTCCAAGCGCCACTTGGGGAGCACCAGCCCATCCCTTTTTTTTTTGTAGACTAGCGATGTAATATCCCACGGATCTTTCTTTTTACAATAGTCGGCTAATAACCTCCTGCTCCCTCCACCAACTATAGAAATCCTGGGCTAAAGACTCGCACATCCAGGGCTTCAGCCCTCCAACACTCCCTAGCAGTGCCAATTGCTGTGTGTGTGAGTCTTCATTATTTTATTTTTTTATCCTTTAGAGTCATGTATATGGTCATACCAGGTTCACCTTAAGATAGAACAGCATCTAAAGCAGATTAATAATTTATCATAAGTATGCACTGCATATATATGCGCTGTAATAGTTGTCACCGTTGTCACCATTCTCCGAGGTCTGTGGATGTTAAACTATTTAAATAAATACAAGGTAATAGCACTGTGATGGGAACAGGAGATCCGTTTGTAGGTAGATTTGCCTGCTTTGCCCTGTCATTAGAAACATAGAAACACGGGGGCGGGGCCGGACCGCCGAGCTGGACGGTCGCAAGACGGACCGGCTCCAGCAAAACCTGAGCCTTGCCACGATTAACCTGCTGTTTGGGCCAAATAATCCGACCGGCAACGGCGGCCCTCGACGGGCGTAGTGCCCTGGACCCAGGGTGAGGCTAACTTGCCGAGTTTTAGTCCCCTGGGAGGGAAATCCAGCGGTGAGCGGAGCGGACGGCCGACGCCCCGCTATCCCGCGAACAGTACCCAGCCGGGGGCCTGGGCCCTCGAGGAACCGGCTCCGTCCCCCCCCCCCTGGACCGGGGGGGTGATCCCGGTCCTCACCCAGAAACCCTGACACCCAGACCGCCACGATTAGGACTGAGGCCTTGCTGTACTGCCGGATCTCAAAATGGCGGAGGACACACACTAAACTTCAAGATCTCGGCGGGAGAGACCTAACCCACAACTGCCGCATCCAACGTGGCTCAATAGCACTGCGGGATCAACCACACATGGACTCCAGCCATGTACCTGCAATATGGCACCCTACTGGGACACTTACCTTGTGGAACTCCCCTCAGGCTCTCAGCTCCGGTAAGGAGAGAGATCAACAACCAGCGGCGGAAAAAAAGGCGCAACGCACCAAGCCTGCAACCACCAGACCAGCAGAGCATACCAGCCCTCACTCTGCACCACATCACCCCTTGGAAACTCCGAGGTCCAAGCCCAGAAAATCGGATGTCGCACAGCACCCCATACAGCACCGGCTAGCCAGCCCACAGCAGCCGCACCGCGAGCAGTCTATCAGGCAACAGGGAGAACGCACTGAATCCACAGAAAGCAGGACTTTCAGGAAGCAAAGAGTCCTAAGCATGAACAGAATAGTCCTTACCCTCCCTAGTGTAAAATACCGAAATGCTACCTGCCTTACTGTATTATATGTCTTCATGTATAGCTATCAGCGGCTAGGGGTTAACAGTGTACTCATTGGGCCTTACCTTCTGCATCCATGGGTGGCTAGGGGGCGTAAAGGGTGAAATTAAATCGCTCGTACCTAAGCATGTACTTAACTAAAAACTAAGCATATTACCTGCATGTAACTTATAATTCTAGTGCTCAGCTATATTCCTGTATAATTTACTGATGTCAGGGGTGTATTTGCCGCGAGGCAAACAAGGCATTTGCCTTGGGCGGCATTTTCCAGGGGGCGGCAAAAAAAGCCGCCCCCAAACGCCCAGGGCAAATGCCTTGTTAGCCTTGCGGCTAACAGACATCCTGGGCTGGTGGCTGCTGGGCTGGTGGTTGCTGGGCGGGCGGCTGGCGAGGGAGCACTTCCTCTGAGCTGTCTGCTCAGCTCCCTCGCGCGCCGCAGAGTGAGGCTGGGAGCCGGAATATGACATCATATTCCGGCTCCGCCTCCCAGCCTCACTCTGCGGCGCGCGAGGGAGCTGAGCAGACAGCTCAGAGGAAGTGCTCCCTCGCCAGCCGCCCGCCCAGCAACCAGCCCAGCAGCCCGACCGGCAGCCCCACTAGACCCCAGGGAGAGGGAGAACCCCCCCAGCATTCCCAAAGGTAAGGAGGCTGGGGGGGTAAATAAAAAAAAAATGAGTTAATGTGAGTGAGTGTGTCTGTTAGTGTGTGTGTGTCTGTGAGTGTGTCTGACTGTGTGTGTCTGTTAGTGTGTGTGAGTGTGTCTGTTAGTGTGTGTGTGTGTGTGTCTGTTAGTGAGTGTGAGAGTGTGTGTGAGTGTGTCTGACTGTGTGTGTCTGTTAGTGTGTGTGAGTGTGTCTGTTAGTGTGTGTGAGTGTGTCTGTTAGTGTGTGTCTGTTAGTGAGTGTGAGTGTGTCTGTTTGTCTGTTAGAGTGTGTGTGTGTGTGAGTGTGTCTGTTAGAGTGTGTGTGTGTCTGACTGTGTGTGTCTGTTAGTGTGTGTATGTCAGTGTGTGTGAGTGTGTCTGTTAGTGAGTGTGTGAGTGTGTCTGTTAGCAGCTAACAGACACACTCACACACTCACTAACAGACACACTCACTAACAGACACACTCACACACAGACACACTCATACACTCACACACACACACTGACAGATACGCATCCATTAGCTAACAGTTAGCTAATGGATGCGTATCTGTCAGTGTGTGTGTATTTAGAAGGCGGGGGAAGGGTTGGGTGGGGGTGGCGGGGGGGGGGGGGGGGTGAGGGGGCGCCTGAGTTTTGTCCTGCCTAGGGCAGCACAAAACCAGGATACACCCCTGACTGATGTCTCATAAGAATCTCAATCTATACAATAACCTGCATGATTTAAACGTGACCATATATATATAAAAAATAGTGCATCGTACTACCACACCCTAATGTTTCCTATGCAATGTACTCTTATCTTGCAATATGCATGTGGACTGCCTTTGGGGTACCATGTGCCTGTATGTTACCATCTTATGCACTACAAAAATAAAGAATTAAAAAAAAAAAAAAAAAAGAAACATAGAAACACGAATGTGACAGCAGATAAAAACCATTCGGCCCATCTAGTCTGCCCAATTTTCTAAATACTTTCATTAGTCCCTGACCTTATCTTATAGTTAGGATAGCCTTATGCCTATCCCACGCATGCTTAAACTCCTTTACTGTGTTAACCTCTACCACTTCAGCTGGAAGGCTATTCCATGCATTCACTACCCTCTCAGTAAAGTAATACTTCCTGGTATTATTTTTAAACCTTTGCCCCTCTAATATACGACTATGTCCTCTTGTTGTGGTAGTTTTTATTCTTTTAAATATGGTCTCGTACTTTACTTTGTTGAATCCCTTTATGTATTTAAATGTTTCGATCATATCCCCCCTGTCTCGTCTTTCCTCCAAGCTATACATGTTAAGATCCTTTAACCTTTCCTGGTAAGTCTTATCCTGCAATCCATGAACCAGTTTAGTAGCCCTTCTCTGAACTCTCTCTAAAGTATCAATATCCTCTAGAGATACGATCTCCAGTCTTTAGAGGCCAATTGAGAACATATTGACATATGGGGAGAGACCATATTTCTAAATTAGTTTTCTATACATTTGCTACTTGAGTACCGATGAAAAATATAGTTAAAAAAAGAAATTGGTGGTAGTCTGAAAATCGTCCATAGGGCATTTCAGCTCAGATATTTTTCGTCCACGCAAATACTTTGGAAAATGATTCAGTAGAATAGAAAAGGGTGCACAAATGGGCCAACCAGTGTTTTGCAAAATATAAATATTATATATTTAACCAGTTCCTTATGTTAGGGCTTGCTATGCTGTCCTACAAAAGGACCCCTATGGCGTTTTTTAACAAGCTGGACATCTTTATGCAATGCATGGGGATGTCCAGCGTCAGACTCCCGGAAACTGAAGACAGTCACTAGAGGCAGGTTTAATAAGCAATGTAAACATTGCAGTTTCTTTCAAACTTTATCTCAATGTTTTACATTGCAGGGTTAAGGGAACAGGGACAGCCAACCCAGATCACTTCAATGAGATGGTCTGGGGTTAAATATAAATCGCATATATTTGGCAGTACACTAATAGATACATTTTCTCTGCATTTGGATCACAGATGAAGTGAAAAAAGTAACCAATACAGAGGAAATGGTAGGGGCAGTAATAAATCAAATATGTAACATTTAAATAAAGGTGTTTGTTTTCCTGTTTCTCCTTTGTTTCACCTCTATTGGTCAATTCTCACTTGATCTGTAAATATTAATCAACATTTACTGGTTCTTCCCATCAATCTTTTTTTTTTTATTTCTTCCTTTCATCAATCATCTCTTTGTTTTGGATTCCATGGATGGAACTCCAAATCACTAAACAAATTAACATATTCCTCCATTGTCCAGCTTGTTTGTTTGCGATAGGTTTATATGGCACTTATCGTGAACAAACAAGCCGGACAATGGAGGAATATGTTAATTTGTTCATATGGCACTTTAGAGTTATGGAATTTGGATGACCCACCAATCCCCCTAAGTGTGGACAAATCCCATTTCATTTAAAACCGAATGCACAAGTCTCTTTGCTATTATACTTGCTAGCTCAATGTAGATGATGGTTATGCTCTTCAAAAAGTAAGCATGGTTGAGTGTACCCAAGACTAGCATGCTATAATATAGATCGAGATTACTTTTAATGAGATCACTTTTAATGAGTACACTAAATTGTTGTCCTATCCAGACCTAATGGAATTTTAATCCATATTTGTTCATCTTTCAGAGTGAGAAGGACGATGCCCAGTTACAGATGGTAGGAGGTGACGTAGATCTTCCAGAAGACCTGGCTAAGATGGTGCAGGAGGATGAGGAAGAAGAAGAAGAGCAGAATTCATTCATGTCCATGATACCGGAATTGGACATTGATGCCCTGAAAACACGAGCTCAAGGGACAATCACAGAGGTCAAGAGAGTGGCAGAGGAGAAGTGTAATGTCATGTGACTACCCATCAATTCAACAATGGACTATCAAGAACTAATGATGCGGAGTAAGAGACAAATTCTCATGAGAGAGAATTACCATCAATCCTTAGAATTTTATAGAATACCAATAAATGCAAACAGATAGCAGTCTAACAATCTATTAACATACAGAAAATACTTAAAGATATAATCTAAGCACCAAAACAAACTCAACTTAATGAAGCCGTTTTGTTGTGTATGTCATGGCCCTGCAGTCTCACTGCTCAGTTCTCTGGCATTTAGGAGTTAAATCACTATTGTGTTGTTTATGCAGCCCTATCCACACTTCCTTTGGCTATGACTCATACAGCCTCCATAAAAAAAAAAATAATAATAATTTTCAATCGGATCTTACAGCACAGTTGCTTAACTTTAGATGCTCTGTTAATTGAACGTTAATCACACACAGGAAGCTGTTGTTGGCTATAGTAGGATATTAAGGGAACACCATAGGCACCTAGACCACTAAATTTCAATGCGTTGTTCTCAGTGCCATGTTCCCATCACCCCTTTTTAAACCTACAAGTGAAAACACTGCCGTTCAGCAGAATGCCTCTAGTGGCTGTCACCCAGACACTACTCTGCGCACTAGTCTCCCAGTATTTTCTTAAGTTAAAACACTGTATTGGCTGAGATAACCCACAAAGAAGATGGAACGGCAGTGAGGAGACCAGCACTGTGAGGGAGAAAGGGATAAGTACAATTGCTTTTTTTTTTATTCTCTACAGGTGAAGGTCAATAACCTAACCGGTCCTTTAACAAAGCAGGTAATGAGAAAAAAAAATTCAGGAAGTATGTAGGGAGGCTGTGTGAGTCTCAGCCATGGGGGATGTGTCTAGGGCTGAATAAACAGAGTGATTTAAGTACTACATGTCAGAGAACTGAACAGTGAAATTGCAGGGGCATGAGCTATACACAGGGCTGTATTTACCACAAGGCAAACAAGGCATTTGCCTAGGACGGCACTTTCTGGGGGGGTGGCAAAAAACTCCACCCCAAACACCCAGGCAAATGCCTTGTTTGCCTTGTGTCCTGGTGGGCCTAAGAGTTGGCTGGCTACCTTCGCCCCCCCCATGGTGTTAAACTACTAATATTCTATCCAGGTAGTGAGGGAGCGCTGTCCTCCGCTCTTCTTGCTCCCTTGCGCTCCCTTCTGTCATTCTGGGAGCCGGAATATGATGTCACTCTGGCCCTGGCATCACTAAGCAGTGCAGAGGAAGCAGAGCCAGCCCAGCCAGCAGCCCCATTAGAGCCAGCAGCCCCAGCAGAACCAGCCAAGTCAGCAGCCCCAGCAGAGCCAGCAGCCCCATTAGAGCCAGCAGCCCCAGCAGAGCCAGAAGCCCCAGTAGAGCCAGCCCAGTCAGCAGCCCCAGCAGAGCCAGTCTAGTCAGCAAGAGCCAACAAGGAGCATGCCGAGAAAGCCCAGCAGCTGTCAGGGACAGTATCCACTCCAGCTCTCCCAAAAGGTATGGGGCTGGGCGGATTTGACTTAAAAAAAATATTAATAATTTGTGAGTGTAATGATTGAATGAGATAAAGTGTGTGTGTGTGTGTGTGCCAGTCAGTAAATGTGTGTGTATGTGCCAGTCAGTGAATGTGTGTGTGTCATGGTGAGTGTCTGTCAGTGAGTGTGTGTCATTGTGAGTGTCTGTCAGTGAGTGTGTGTGTGTGTGTGTGTGTGTATGTATGTCTGGAGTGAGTGCATGAAGCTGTCAGTGTGTGTCTGTGAGTGAGTGAATGTTTGTGTGTATTTCAGAGTGTGTCAAATCAGTGAGGATGTGTGTGTGTCATTGTATGTGTATCTGAGTGTATGTGTCTCTCAGTGAGTGGATGTGTCAGTGAAAGTATTTTGGTTAAACAGTGTTTGTGCCAATAACTGCATATGTTTGCCAATGACTGTATCTGTCAATGAGTGTATGTCAGTGCATGTATCAGTGAGGGCGTGTGTCTGTCAGTCAAAAAAAAAATGGTCCTGACATAAATTAGTGAGGCAAATTCAGATTAGGGGCGTGCCTGAATTTTGTCCGCCTAGGGCAGCAGAATTCCAAAATACACCACTGGCTATACACCAACACCACTTCATGATGTTTAAGTTGTTTTAGTCCTTCGAGTCCCTTTAACCCCTTAAGGACAGCGGGCGATCTATGCCGTCCTTGGGGACCGGGCTCTAAACTTCGGCGAGCGGCATAGTACGTCCCCGCCGTCCAGGGGACTTATTTGCTCGCTGGTGATTCCCCCATCGGCGATCACAATGGGGGGACTAGTCCCCCTGCGTCTCATCCGGCCCTCCTGGGCCATGTGATCGCGAGGTCCTTGCGAGGACTTCACGATCACATGGATGGAATAGCCGTCCATAGCAATGCCAGCAGGGGGAGTGCCTGGAATGACAGGTAGTCCCCTGTTGCCCGAGAAATGTTTAATAAAGTTTAAAATCAGTTTAAAAATAAATAATATATACTTAGATCATAGATATATATTAAATATAAGATCTAAGTATATATATATATATATATATATATACACACACACACTTACACATGCATACACATATGCTGTCTAAGTGTATTTTTATATTAATATATATATAATTTTATATATATATATAAATATCAAAATGCACGTAGAATGATATTAAGTAAATATATATATATATATATATAATTATAAATATATATATATAAAAATACTTTTAAGATGTGCTTTAAGCAATAGCTTTTCATGGCCGCATTCTAAAAAAAATGTTAGTTTCCAGACAGAGCATTCTTGCAAAAATGCTGTATTTTATTTTTATATGATTAAATTGAATGTTTACCTATTGTATTCCATTTAATTTTATTTCATTTAAATGCTTTCACCCTCAATGTCATTAAACACCGACATACAACTATTTTTCCATTTATTTAAGGTCAGGGCTAGGCAACCTTTGGCATTCTAGATCTCCCATAATTATCTTACAGCCATAATGCTGGCAAAGAGATGTAGTCCATGATGTAGTCCATAGCATCTGGAGTGCTGAAGGTTGCCTACTACTGCCTTAGATATTTGGCATTCTACACTTCCAGATACAAAAAATATTGTTATGCATCACCTGCATATCTCAGTTTGAACTTTGAGAAGTACTGCTTGGGCATAGGTACTCGCAAAATCTCATTCCAACAACGATCCCAGAGTTCCCAGCTTGACATGCAAATGAGACCAGACAGGCATTGTGTTTCAGACATTATACTGCATTTCTGCAGATACCTTTAGCAATGGACTCTGTTCGAAAACAGCTTTGATCCAAAGGGATCCAAAGGGGCTATGATCCAAAGGGGTCAGTGACCAGAATCCAGCCATGGACTGCAGTTTCCGCCTTGGTAGGTGATGCATAACAGTAATTTTAGCATTCGCACTACAGGGAGTTTTAATGTGTTTGGTCTCACCACAATCTTTTTGGTACCTCTTCCAGATTGTAAATCTCTGAGAGGCGCTGTACTACTTAAACACCACATGGGGGCTCACTTGAAACTAGTTTCACCTTTGATAAAACACTGAAGGCACAAGAAAAAAAAGTGCCTTCATATATATATATATATATATATAAAATAAATACAGTGTGTGCTGTTTATCATGTTAATTTATTTGATCAATTCGTATATATGAAAACAGTGAGATAGGTATAGTTCCACAACACTGCAATGTACAAATCCCAACATGTCTTATATACCACTTAGAAAATATAACAAAAGTTACAAGAAAAGGGGGAGGGATACAGCCTTAGAATACCAACAGGGTTAGTTACGAAAATGAGAATTGTTGGGAATTCAAAGCGAATTTAAAATTTTATGCAGCCAAACAGTAAAGCAATCTCCAAGTCAATTGTGTTACTTCTTTGCCAACTTTGTCCTGAAATTTGAAAATTCTCAATAATTCCCACTTTAGGAAATAACTCAGACTGTTTGCCATTGATATTTAATCCACTCAAGTAAGTAGAGGGACCTTCCGGTAACGACACAGCCTGGAGAAGTAACCGATTCCTTATTATTAATTATTATTATTATCTACTATTTATTAAGTGCCGCCTTATTCTGCAGCACTGCACAGTTGGGTGAAAACAGAAATGAAATTTAAACATATCAGTTTAAGAGGAACAGATTACTTTGTCCACGACCTTTGAAATCTAGAATGCGCTGCACTTTTATATAAAGGTGAGTTTACAATCTAAAGATTGTACTTAGATCATATACCAGGAGCAAAGCCAGGTTAAGGTTGCCTAGGGCCCTAGACACATTGTCAGATTTTGTCCCTCCTTTAGCCCTGGGGGCTCTGTTGGTGTTGGTGGTGTGTGTGTGGTGGCTGAGTATTGTGACAGTGTGTTGAGGAGGGTTCTATGGGGGAGTCTGATTGTGTGTGTAGGGGAGGCTGGTTGTGTGTGTAGGGGAGGCTGGTTGTGTGTGTAAGGGAGGCTGAGTGTCGTGTGTGTGCATATTCTCTCCCCAGCTGCTTGCCTTCAGTGTTGGTACAGTGGAGTGTGAGTTGGATCCCTAGTGGTCCAGTGAAGAATCTTCATGATCTGTACCAATATTATATATCTATTGGTTTTGATGCTCTGTGTCATCAAGAAGTGCCGGGGGGGGGGGGGGGGGGGGCTGCGAAGGTGCCCTTAAAATGGTCTGTACCTGATATTGGCCCAGACCACAATGCTGCAGCTGTGAAGTGGGAGATCAAGCTCAGAGCAGGACTTCTAGGCTCAGGAAGTAGCCCACAACCCGTGTCTAAACCCTGGCCCTCGGTGCTAACTGCCACAAAATTAACCCTTCACGGGTTAATTTTTTGCCAGATAGCTACAACCAGAGGGCAAATGTTGCTTAAAGCTATTGTTCGCTTGCATGAAAGTGTCAGGATCCCGCGGGCGGCTGCGAGGGGAGGCTGCAGTCCGCTCGCGGCACTCACCCTCCAGCCGTCCGCGGGTCCTTTCCCGGCATACGCTCGCTGGGCGGCATCCTCCCAGCCTCGGATGCCGCCCGCGTCCTCCTCTCCATCCCCCAGCGGCAGCATGCATGACGCTGAACGCTGGGGGACCGCCCACTCTTGTACACGCCGCGGTCAGCCACCTGACCCGGCGTTAAAGGCACAGTGCCTCAATCACAGTGGGAGGTATACATATCTCCCACGTGTGATTACTAATTCTGATTGGAAATTATCCAATCAGAATTAATCTAATGGTTTAAATACTTACCTTTCCTGTTCCTCCCTGCCCTGTTGTGGTCTTTGCTTGCTAGTATTGATACTGAACTTGTGTTTTCTGGTTACGTACTCTCTGGCTTGTTGATCTGACTCTGTGACTTTCTCCTACCCTTTGACCTCGGCTTGTTTCTCGTTATCCTGTCTTCTGGTTCCCCTTACTCGGCTTGTCTCCTGACTATTCTGTGTGTGCTTAGTCCGGCCACGCTAAGGTCCGGTACTGCACCTTTTCTGTGTGTGTGTGTTAGCGTGTTGGGTTCCCCGAATCGTGACAGAAAGCAAATGAACAATAAATTGTGAATGTGCATCATGCTAAATGCATTCACTCTTAATTCAGTTTAGAATTGGTGCATTTGCATTCAAAAGCACCAATTTTGATCCGGACATCGAATGTAACCAGACGATTAATGCAGATTCGCTCCGGCCAACCGAATTCTGACCGTACTTGGCTTTAGTTAACATGAGAATAGCCATTGTGGTCATAATTTGGTTACTTTCACCGGATTTTGTTGATTTGGACAACATCTAGTGTCTCAGGAGATAGGATGAGCCACTGCACCGACTGAATCTTAGCACTGGAAAAAAGTTAAGCAATACCCTTATTATTCCCTAAAAAGGAGAACACTATAGCATTAGGAATATAAGTTTGTATTCCTAACTCAGTGTTCCTTTAACCCCTTAAGGACTCATGACATGTCATGATTCCCTTTTATTCCAGAAGTTTGGTCCTTAATGGGTTAAGGGGTTAACATATGTTATCAGTAAATTTTTTGTGTTTTTTATTAAGTAGAAGTGACGGTTCCCCTTTAACTCTACACCCACAAATTTTGCAAAAAGACTTTACAAGGTACTAACTATAGTCAATTTTATATGTTAGTATTAAAAAAAAAAAAAATAACCTCAATTGTCCATGCCAACATTCTATAGTAAAAATGCCACCAGTATACAGAAGCGTGGATAGAGTTAGGAGTATATTGTTAGAATTATAGGGGACTGTGCCCAGTCACTCACACCTCGAGACATGTAAATGTATGTTTCATTCATTGCTGTGACACACTCTGGCCGATTGAAACTACCCCTATGATGACGCTCTCACCCCCACCCGAGTACAGGAGCTGACACAGCATCTTGCAGTCTGAGCTGCTTTGTTCCTAATAGGATCGGGGGTTAAATCTGTCATTAAACTGCCACCAGCCGCAGAGCTGCCTCTTAACCAATTAACCACCAATTAGCGGAATGGAGACGTTGTGCATTAATATTTTAACGTGATGAATCCGATCAAAGCTTTACGGACCACCCCAGGCACATATTAACTCCTCGGCAGCTGCAGCTGGCGAAACAGCACGATACTTTGGGTCAGTATTGCTGTGAAGGGGTTAATCTATAATTCTTAGTCACTGACTTAACAGATTTAACGAGAAAAGCTGTCACTTTAACAGATAAGGTACGGACCCAGAACCCTCGTCCAATACATTGACATATGTTGCCGGAGTCGTGACCCTATACATTGGACACATGTAGAATCAAAGTGATACTAATGGCTAACTAACCGGAATAATAATACAATTAAAGGTATCGCCTTAACTCTGCTTGTTTTTATATGTTTCCACAGCGAACACAAACAGGGATATACTTCAAACTGTGAAAAATCTGCAAGTCAAAGTGATTTTCAAATCCGAGTCCAAAATACCAAAAGCTGGTTTGTAGAATTTTCATATTCTCCTAATTTGGCCTAAAATTCACTTTTGTGTTTCATTGAGCCATAGGCATGCAGTCAGGATAGAGGTGCAGGCCCTGACGTGGGCTTCACCAGTGATAAAACTCATGCCGTTAGCGATGCCCATCGTGGGTGCAGGGAAAGTTGATGAAGTTCTGTTTGCATTGTCCTAGTGCGTCTAATGATGCCTTTGAGCTCTGCTGTCCGGTGACAGTTCCCGGATGTCCCCAGATGCAGGACACCAGACAAAACTTAAGTAAGCTCTATAAAAGTCAATCAATAAGGGATCAGAGTTTTCTATGCATTGAAATTACTAATTGATTATTATTGTATTGAATGCCCATTTCAACTGTCCCTGGAGTTCTACAATCAAGCATAGCAGGATCACTGGACTGCAGAGGACACTGGCCAAGGATTCTGGTTATCTCTCCCCACCAAAACACCTAAACTTAAATAAGGCACATGATCAGTTCCAAAATCAGTTCCCCTCGAGGGCATGCATCTGTCGGGAGGTGACAACTTTTCCTGGTTTCAAAACTTGCTATGGCCAATCTGAGTGTTTTCATTGTTTTTTGTTTTTTTTTATATATAATTTCCTGCTTTTCAGGGGCACCAGTGAAAACCCCCATGAAACATGTATGTTCACAGGAGTTATTACAACAGGGGGTATGTTGGTGAGTGGGGAGAATGACACATAAAGTTGCATTACTGCCATAATAGATGTGTTAACCTGGTGCACTTGCACATCAAGCTAATGCATGCAGCCTGACATTCAGTTGGTTGCCAAACATATTCATTTTCTTGTTCAGATAATTCCATAAGGCGAATAGAGCATACACACTTGTTCTATATGTGCACTTTCTCTATAAACACACATGCCCATCTCAGTCCCTTGTTCTATGCTTCCCGTTACTAAACTCCTGTTCTGTTCATGTGATTTATATTTTCTGTGCTTAACAACGCATTCTGTTAAAACAGCAATAACAATTGCCATCTGCGATGTAAAGAGAAATACCTTTCCTTTAGAGCAGGAGGGGCACTTGCAACACACGTGCCCTATGTCAA
The DNA here is from genome assembly GCF_036172605.1 of Pelobates fuscus. Lineage (NCBI taxonomy): Eukaryota > Metazoa > Chordata > Amphibia > Anura > Pelobatidae > Pelobates > Pelobates fuscus. The sequence goes on from NC_086321.1 coordinate 352,619,539, forward strand.
TCTCTACCTCTAATATTTCAACTCAGTCTATCAAGCCACACAGCTCTCACACTTTGATATCCTCAAAAAAAAAAGGCATTGTGTCACTACCATAACAAAAATTAATATTTGATAAAGATAGAATCTTTAAGAATTATTTAGATTGACCGTGTTGGAATCTCATTGAAATTCCAACCCAGTTAAAAATATATACTGAGACAAAGTAGGGACAAGATGTAGTGGATATGTTTAAAAAGGATCCAAGGAGATAGTGAAACCACTTTGTAGTCAAGAACGAATTCCTTTCTTAAGGCACAATTCTAAATCTATTCAAATTGGGTTTTTATTTATTTTCGATCATCAGCACAAACAGATGTGTGAAACATTGAACTTGATGGAATTAAATATTTGAACCTATACTACTACGTAACTATGAAGCCACTGGATGCTCACTGTTTGGTAGACATATACCCCTACTCACGGCATAGCGAGTAGGGGCAGAAAGGAGGTTAGAACCTCTGTTATTTACTAATACTACATATTTTTTACTTAATATTAGTAAAGTTGGCTATAAACAACTATTTTGGTCTTTCAGCTTTTTAGTAGATAGCTTCCTAATATTTGAGGGATTTATGGGGCCATCTACTAAATGGCAGCATGATGCAGTCACGGCCAATTCTCCGAATGAAATTCTGAACCAAAATAATGACTGAATGGGTTTTCTGAAAGTCCTAAAAGCAAATGATTTAATGGATGAAATTCGGTTCTGACTAAACAAATTTATTTTTTTTCCAGTCCAAAAACATTTAAAGGGACACTATAGTCACCTGAACAACTTTAGCTTAATGAAGCAGTTTTGGTGTATAGAACATGCCCCTGCAGCCTCATTGCTCAATCCTCTGCCATTTAGGAGTTAAATCCCTTTGTTTATGAACCCTAGTCACACCTCCCTGCATGTGACTTGCACAGCCTTCCATAAACACTTCCTGTATAGAGAGCCCTATTTAGGCTTTCTTTATTGCAAGTTCTGTTTAATTAAGATTTTCTTATCCCCTGCTATGTTAATAGCTTACTAGACCCTGCAAGAACCTCCTGTATGTGATTAAAGTTCAATTTAGAGATTGAGATACAATTATTTAACCCCTTAAGACCGCAGCCAAATGTACAAGTTGTGATCCAAAAAAAACGTAAACAAAACCTGGCATTTGCGCTATATGTCTGTCCAACCGTAATTCACCTCTTTCATATTAAATGCACCCACACTTATTATATATCATTTTATTCAGGGGAAACAGGGCTTTCATTTAACATCAAATATTTAGGTATGGAACATAACTTAATATGAATACAATATAAAAAAATGAGAGAAAATAAGATTGTTTTAAATTTTCTTAGTTCTATGTGACATTCTAACTGTGAATGTCATAATACTGTTTGCTTTTACTGCAATAAAATACACATATTTGTATTCAGCGATGTCTCACGTGTAAAACAGTACCCCCTATGTACAGGTTTTATGGTGTTTTGGTGTTTTGGGAAGTTACAGGGTCAAATAAAGCATGTTACACTTTTCAGTTTTTTCACATTGAAATTTGCCAGTTTGGTTACGTTGCCTTTGAGACTGTATGGTAGCCCAGGAATGAGAATTACCCCCATGATTGCATACCATTTGCAAAAGTAGACAACCCAAGGTATTGCAAATGGGGTATGTCCAGTCTTTTTTAGTAGCCACTTGGTCACAAACACTAGCCAAAGTTAACGTTAATATTTGTTTGTGTGTGAAAAATGCAAAAAACTAATTTGAAAGCCAATTTTGGCCAGTGTTTGTGACTAAGTGGCTACTAAAAAAGACTGAACATACCCCATTTGCAATACCTTGGGTTGTCTACTTTTGCAAATGGTATGCCATTATGGAGGTAATTCTTATTTCTGGGCTACTATACGGTCTCAAAGCCAACGTAACCAATCTGGCGAATTTCATTGTGAAAAAAATGAAACGCAAGCCTTATGTTTGACTCTGTAACTTTTGAAAACACCCTAAAACCTGTACATGAGGGGTACTGTTATACTCAGGAGACTTTGCTGAACACAAATATTTGTGTTTCAAAACAGTAAAAAGTATTACAGCAAAAATATTGTCAGTGTAAGTGCCGTTTGTGTGCGAAAAATGCAATAAATTTCCCTTTCCCTGACGATATCATTGTTGTAATACATTTTACGATTTTGAAACACAAATATTTGTGTTCAGCGAAGTCTCCCGAGTAAAACAGTACCCCCCATGTACAGGTTTTATGGTGTCTTGGAAAGTTATAGGGTTAAATATAGTGCTAGCAAATTAAATTCCCTATACTTTCGGCCTGGGTTGTTAGGCAGGTCCCGCTAATTGTAATTAATTAGGATACCTAATTATGTAAAATTATTACATAAATATATATGTAAAATTATTATATATACACGTGTGTGGATATATATATGTATATATATATGTATATAATTTTTTTACAATTATTTTTATTTATATATAGGTATACATATAGTGATGTATACGTATATACTTAGGTATATACATATATATATTATTTCTTTCTACGAGTATTTTGATATCAATATATATATATTAATATCAAAATACAGTTAGAACAAAATTACACACATATATATATTTTTAATTATTTTTTTTAATTGTTTTATTTATTTTTTTTAACGTATTTATATATTTTTTATTATAAAATATATATATATATATAATTATAATTATGTATATATTTAATCAATATCCTTCTACGTGTATTTTGATATTAATATATATATATATAATTATATATATAAATATTAAAATACACTTAGTGTATGTGTAAATGTGTGAATGTGTGTGTCTATATATATATATATATATATATATATACACTTAGATCATATATATTATATATATATAAATGATCTAAGTATATTTTATTTTTAACTTTAATTTTTATTTATTTTTTACTTTAAGGGGTTAAGAGGGGAGGAGAGGGGCAGAGACAGTGTCAGCCAGTGATTTTACATCACTGGCTGACACACAGGATCAGTGGCTGTCACTGTGATCACCTCCTGCAGATCACGGTAATTGGCCACAGGGGGAGTGCCTGGGTGGCCAGGCATGCCCCCCACCGTGATCTGCAGGGGGATCCTGCCTGAAGTTACTATGGGTCAGCCAATAGGCTGACACATAGTAACTCTGATCGCAGTGACAGGCTGTCACTGCGATCAGATCGCAGGGAGAGGCTGTCTCTGCATTCAGATCACAGAGACAGCCTCTCCCTGCGATCAGACTCTGCAGATCGCGGTCACTGACCGCAGGGGGACTGCCTGGGGGGCCAGGCATGTCCCCCGACCGCGATCTGCAGATTTAAAATGCGGCCGGCTCCATGTGTCAGCCGATTTTAAAATCGGCTGACACATGGTAAATACCGATCGCAGTGACAGCCTGTCACTGCGATCGGAAGCTGCAGACCGCGGTCCCCAGGCACAGGGGGGCTGCCTGGGGGGCCAGGCATGCCCCCCGACCGCGATCTGCAGCGGCCATGTTCCGCCGGCCACATGGGGCTGAAGACCGCCCAGGACGTACTATGCCGTCCTGCGGCGTTTAGAGCCGCCCAAATAAGGACGGCATAGTACGTCCTGCGGTCTTAAGGGGTTAAGGTAAATTACATCTGTTTAAAAGTGAAACCAGTTTGTTTTTTTCATGCAGGCTCTGTCAATCATAGCCAGGGGAGGTGTGGCTAGGGCTGCATAAACAGAAACAAAGTGATTTAACTCCTAAATGACAGTGAATTGAGCAGTGACATTGCAGGGGAATGATCTATACACTAAAACTGCTTTATTTAGCTAAAGTAAGCTTAAGTAATTTAGGTGACTATAGTGTCCCTTTAAACAAAACAACAATTTCTCAAGTGACCGAGTCTAGTAAACATATAGGCTTCAAATGAATCCAATACAGTGTTCTTTTTCAAATGAATGGACTCTCTCATTTTTACAAAGAAACACACAGTTGGTGGAGCAATATTAACTATACTTCTCTATGGCTATAAATGGCAATGTCCTATATGGAAAATAAAGAAAATACACAATAATGCAGTTGTACTAATAAAAGAAGATACATTTAACTGAAAATCGACACACTCAAAAAAGTAGAGCCAGAGGCGGGGCCTGACCTCGTGGCAGAGAGGACGCTTAACACAGCAGCTCCTGCTGTTTATGGCAAAATAAGCTGATTTTCGAAGCCAAAACGGCAAACAATCGAGACAGAACGGCTACCCAGAGTGCGGTGACAATGGGGTGCACATGCAGACACCAAACAAGCGACACACTAAACCCCATTCACCCGACATGATGGTGAGGCCTACACGCATGGCGGGCGCGAGAGGGACGGCCGCTCTCTTGATGCCCCGACCAGCCAAGTAACAAGCCTTGGGCCCTCGTTCCCTCCCCTCTGGACCGGTGGGGGTCATCCCGAGATACCCCTACGAGATACCCCTGCAAAGTGGAGGAAAACTGACCACGAGACCCGAACTGCCCGTCACAGAGTTCCCCACAATGGCGGTAAGCGTTAACACGACCTACCCACAGAACATATGGCAGGAAACAGAGCTCCGACTGAACGCCATCTTCACCTCCTTCTGGAGGCAACTGAAAGCTCAACTGCAGCCTCCGGCACATATACCACAAACTGCAGACTGACCACGCACCTCACAACATGGCTTCCAGTTGAGGAAGGCAGCAGCTCCCTCTACTTACACCCCTACGGGAAGCCAGCTCCGGCAAAAAAACCGCTCGGGACTACATTCAAACCCCAGGAGAAAACCCCCACGACCTGCTCGGAGACTTCAGCCTCGGAGGGGAAAGACAAACCCGACCCGGAGGGTGAAACGAAGGGGCGCAAGACCCAGCGAAGCGACCAACACAAGACAGGCATGCCCAACTCAGTACCCAGTCAGGAGGGCATATCACCCACCAGCAAACGCTCCTCCGAAGGGACCAGGAGCTCGGCGCCCCCTCGCACAGGGGAGACACCACGAGCTGCTACAAAAGATACAGAGCGAACACAACCAGCCCCAACAAGGCATCGGCTGAACCTACCGGGACTGTAATCTCTTGCAAGGCTTAGTGCCCAATATCACCTGTTTTCTTTTTATATGCCTTCTCAATCGAACTCCCATATATGACTGCTGGCAGTTCTGACCTATTTTCAGTTTTTCTTGTGTGCTAGCGCAGGGGATCATGCGTCAGCCGTAGACATGCTCAGAATACCTAGCATTTAAGCAAGTTAGAAACTATGTTTATTCTGTTTAATGTAACTGCAGACTCCTAGAAGGGCTGGTTAGCAACTAAGCTCCCTACAATGTACTTAACCTTGTTTCCCTGAATACTGCTAGAAATTCATTAGATCTGCCATGTCACACACTTACAAGAATGCTATTATTTAATGATAAGCGATCTGACACACGATTGATTTTTCTATGTTATAAAAAGGTAGTTCATGCAAATAGTACAAAATCGTTTAGACATACCTGCCCAGGTTACTATGTTGTCAAAAACCAATTGTAGTTAATGCATAATCGCTTAGACAAAGCTGACTAGTTTACTATGCTGACGACTACCCATTGTAGTTAATACAGATAGTTTATAAGCGACTTGACATACTAGCCTAGCTTACTATGTTTCTTTCACAAAAAATGTGCAAACCCTTCATGCCACTGTTTAGCCTATGTTAAAAACAAAAGCACGCCGTTGTGGCGCATGACTATGCTTTGTAATCACCTGCACAACAAAAATAAAGAATTTAAAAAAAAAAAAAAAAAAGTAGAGCCAGTTTTTCCACTTGGCTCAAGTGTATGGTGTAGTAGGATTATGAAGAGTATCCTTGGTCCGTCTTCTGGATAATGGTAGACAGCTATAAACAAAACCCAATATGTGAAGGCAAAATTAAATGTCAAAAACGCATTTCTCCTCCACAGAGTCAGTTGGTGGACTCTCTCATCTTTACAGTAGGTTTATTCTTAGGGGTGACCATCGAAGTGACATATTGTGAGTTGGACATCTCAACCTCTTTTTCACCACCTACCCTGATTGAAGGCCAATCTATTAAACTCCTGTAGCATAAATACCCCTCGGGACACCCTGATTATATAGGTAAGATAATACACTCACAAAACTCTAGGGCCTACAGCTTCTCTTCATGCATTCACTACTTTCTGACCTCCCATCACTTACTCTTACAGGTTGTAGACTCTGCTCAATACATAACATTTTAATTTCAGACCATGTGCTCACAAACCTAACGTTGAACCTGGGTCACCTTAATCCCACACTAGATGCTGGTACATCCCCATATCTATCTGCGCAACAAATAGTATTTTAGCAACATGCTTGAATTGGCATGGGCAAAGTTTGCTCAAGATAACTTCTAACACCTAAGTGACAAAATTCTGTTTTGGTACACACTCTAATGTTTTAAAAAGTAGTGGTTGTCGAAATACAAATATCTACATTTTTATTTAACAAAGGGACACTTGCGTTGCATTCCAGTCCCATCAGGAGACAGTAAAAAAACAAAAGTAGGCTGAAACTATATAACAGACACTTTCCACATAGATAAAGCCTAGTCCTGGTTGGAATTCGCCAATTACCAACTTTGCAAGTGACAAAATAGTTCTCTATAGTTACTGAATCATATGGCCAAGCAAACCCCACCTAAACACTCCATTCCCAGCTTCAGGAAAAGGAATGGGTCCCTCACATACACTAATATTTTCAATGCAGACTTTTACAAAATATTTAAAGTGTGTCTTGAAGCTCACTGACAACTCTGTTTAACCCCTTAAGGACACATGACATGTGTGACATGTCATGATTCCCTTTTATTCCAGAGGTTTGGTCCTTAAGGGGTTAAAGGGACACTATAGGCACCTAAACAACTTTATCTTAATAAAGCAGCTTTGGTGTATAGATCATGTCCCTGCAGTCTCACTGCTCAATTTTCTCTCATTTAGGAGTTAATTCACTTCGTTTATGCAGTCCTTGTCACACCTCCCTGCATGAAATGTGCATAGCCTTCCTAAACACTTCCTGTAAAGAGATCTAATGTTTACACTTCCGTTATTGCACTTTCTGTTTAATTTAGAATTTATTTTTGCCAGCTTCGGTAATAGCTTGCTAGACCCTGCAGGAGGCTCCTGTGTGTGAGTAAAGTTCAATATAGAGAGCAGGAAAAATAAGTGATTGAAAATAGAAACAATTTACTACGTGCAGGCTGTGTGAGTCGCAGCCAGGGGAGGTGTGGCTAGGGCTGCATAAACAGAAACAAAAGTGATTTGTCACATAAATGGCAGAGAATTGACCAGTGAGATTGCAACTGCTTGATCTACACACCAGAACTGTTTCATTAAGCTAAAGTTGTTTTGATGCCTATAGTATCCATTTAGTTGTATTTATATAGATAAACTCCCTATCCCCTCTATGACATTTGCACGAACAATTCTAATTTTTTAAACCCGGTCCTGATTTGCTACAATTCTACAAACCTATTAAGTTGTTCAACCAAGATTTTACATTTGTAATTTTTTTGTAAGGCGCTCTGTATCCAGGAGATAATTAGTTTAGCGAGAGGTGACTCAATTATCTCCCAGACACAGAGACGCCAGGGAGGGACTACCTATGTGCACAATGAAGACCTCCTGCTGGAGGTCTGAGTATAAAAGACCACCTTGTCCCATTAAAATTTGTCATTGTCCCAACATCAAATGTCATCTGATGTGTGGGGAGAATAAGGGTTATATCATTAAACAGCGCTTTTTTTCAGCTCGAGGGATATTGCAGTGAAGATAACCAGCCAGGGTATAAGAGCTCTGCTACAACAGGAAGCAAGCGGCGGGATCATTCCTCTCAAGGAAGGAAAGCCATATAACAGCAGATGGGCTGTTCATGGAGAACTATGCAGCCCTGAAAAGAACCACCTAAAAGGAACTATTGGAAGCAAGAGAACAACCAGCCGGCAACAAAACAAAGGCTGTCCTCGTAGCTGAACTGATGGAAGGCGACAGAGCAAGTTTGGTGTCCTCGCATTCATCTACAAAGGAGACCGAATACCAGCAGAACATGAGAACCCGGCTGACATTTTATGGACCCCAACTATTGGAGTAAACTGTCCGACAGACAGCGGCCTAGGTAAATGCTTACCTAATGCCCCAAAAAGACAGAGAACTACAGATTCGGTTATCCGACCGACAGCAATTCGGAAGCAGCCCGACTGGATCAACCACGCTGGAAAGTAAAACTAAGCTACCCTACATGGCGTTCAAGCCGTTGGTCGAAACTGAAGGAGATATCGATGGGTACCTGCAGGATTTTGAAAGGCAGTGTACCCTACACGACATCAGCCCTATCGACTGGGTGCCACTGCTAGCCGGTAAACTAATGAGTTGAGCAACCAAAGCATACCGGACAGTCCCCGATGTCGACCTCCGCAACTACTGGAGGGTCAAGGAGGTCCTACTCGCCCGGTATGCCATCACACTGGAGGCATGCAGACAGACGTTCTGAGACTTAAAGAAAGGGGAGAAGGACTCCTATGCAGACTATGCGGAGCAGCAGAGAATTGGATACAAGGATGCCAGGCCATAACACTGGAGCAAGTGGGCCCAGAGATCCAGAGTATGGGTTTGAGATCGCCAGCCACTCATCCTGACTGAGGTGGCATAACTCGCAGATGAATACCAGTATGCCAGAAGACACCAGGCGTCAGAGTCCTGACTGGTCAACAGCCATCACGACCACTACCACGAGCAGCACACAATATCATCATTGCCACTGATATGGAAATTTCCAGAGAGACTGTCCCCAACCACGAGAAAGGACACAATGGAGCCGACCTGTGTCTCCACCCGCACTTTGGACAGTTGACCACTACTATCACACCCAATGATTTGTGTGAAAGGTTCAACGGGACTCTCAAACAGATGATTTGGACCAAGAATTGGGAACGATTCTTGCCACATCTCCTGTTCGCATACCAAGAGGTGCCCCAGGAATACACTAGGTTCTCATCTTTAAAACTGTTATTCAGGCGAAGATTGAGAGGGCCCCTAGACATAGTGAAGGAGCACTTAGAGGGGGAGGCTAGTCAGGATGGGAAACCTGTCAAGCTGTATGTGCTGGAGCTCCAGGACCGGAGGAACTGGCCTTGGTAGTGCAAAACAGCCTCAGAGCGACACAGGAGAGCCAGCGCACCTGGTACGACAGTGGAGCCAGGGACCGTAGCTTTCAGGTTGGTCAGAAAGCCCTCATGCTTAAACTGGTCAAATATGATAAGCTGCAGGCCTCCTGGTAGGGATCTTACCGGGTGGTGGAACAGCAATGTGACACCTATAATATTAATTACTTTTGGAGCACTTTACGTTGAAAATATTTAATTAGAGTTCTTTGGGTTTTAAACGTCCCTAAAACAATAGAGTTGGTATGCTTTGCACTAAAAATTTAGATAAACTGCTGCATATTGTCAGGGCACCGCGGGCGGCTGTGAGGGGAGGCTGCACTCCACTTGCAGCACTCACCCTCAGTCCTTCACGGTCTCCCCTTCCCCTACCTGTCGGCAAATCCCGTCCTCCTCCTCGCCTCCCAGCGGCAGCATGTATAACGCTGCACGCTGGGACCCCGCGCATTTAGGTAAATGCCAGGGTCAGTCACGTGACCCGGCATTAAAGACACAGTACCATAATCACAGTGGGAGGTGTAAATATCTCCCACGTGTGTTTGTTAATTCTGATTGGAAGTTATCCAATCAGAATTAAGCACAGGATTTATATACTTACCTTTCCTGTCTCTCAGTGCCCTGTTGTGGTCTTGTGATACCTGTATTGCAGTTTGCTCGTGTTTCTCTCTGGTTACCGATTATTTGGCTTGTTATTCCGATTTTCCGGTATTCTCCATTCCTTTGACCTCGGCTTGTTTCTCGCTCTCCTGTTTTCTGGCTCCCTTTACTTGGCTTGTCTCCTGACTATTCTTAGTGTGCTTAACCCGGCCATTGCTTAACCAAAGCCCCAAACCAAGACAGTGCTGTGATATACTCATTGAACATTACAATCAGGAACGATCCTGTCATGGCATACAAATATAGAAGAGAGAAAAACTACTGAAAGACAATGCCTTTTGAACCAAGCGGTATACAAAAGGACACACAAACAATCCTTTTTATAGACCACCTATGTAATAGCCTCCTGCTATGGTGATGGGGCTCGCCGCAAGTTACATGTGAGTACTACCATGAGCGAGCTGAGGAAGTAGCTTCCAAATGTGCCGCTGCTTCTGAAGATTTTGATAATCTTTGATAATCTTCCCCTCCTGGAGGGAGGCAATAGGACAGGGTCCCTAGATGAGGTGCAGCTAGGTAACAGGTTAGGGACTCCGGAGTGCGACCAAGTACAGAAATTTCTTGCAGCCAAGTGAGCCACCTATTCCAGCCTCCCAAGTTACACTAGCTTGGCAGAATACCTGGTAGAAAACCTGGACCAGATAACCCTTAGACTACCACCCACCGAATCCCATAGTTGGTCAGAGAAGGGATGAGAAAGGAGATTCGGGAAATGCGCTAGTTGTGGGTAATTGAACCCTCTGACAGTCCCTGTGCTTCTCCGTTAGTGCTAGTACCGAAGTAGGACGGAACCACCCTATTCTGTGTAGACTACCAGAGGTTAAATGAGAAAATTATGTTTGACGTCTACCTGATGCCACGGGTGGACAAACTACTATATCGCATGGCCAGGGGGAGATACCTTATTACTTTTGATCTGTGCAAGGGTTATTGGCAAATTCCCCTGTCCAAGAATGCCATCCAGAAATAAGTCTTTGTCATCCTATTCAGCCTGTACCAGTTCAAGGTCATGCAGTTCGGGATAAAGAACGCCCCGGACACCATCCAACGGATGGTGGAACAACTCCTGGATGGTCTACAGGATTAAGCTTGCGTCTATCTGGACAACATTGCAATCTTTAGTACCACCTGGAAAGAACATGTTGGAGCCGTCTTAGATAGAATTAGGAGCGCTGGCCTGACCCTGAAACCCAGTAAATGCCACATACGGATGGCTGAATTACAGTATTTGGGACACCGGGTGAGCTGTGTGAGACAAAGACCAGAGCCGGCTAAAATAGAAGCTGTGGCAAGTTGGCCAATCCCCCAAACTAAGACCCAGGTAATGGCCTTCCTGGGCTATTTCTGAAAGTTTGTCCCCAACTACAGTTCCCTTGTCAAGTCCCTCACAGACTTGACAAAGAAAAACCTTCCCCGACAAGTGGCATGGGCTTACGAGTGTGAGCAGGCTTTCTAGCAGTTAAAGACAGCCCTTGTGAACAACCCTGTCCAGCTCCTAATGCAACTAAACAATTTCTTGTCCATACAGATGATTATATGTTTGGACCACCGTGTCCCATTCAATTTTGTCATTGTCCCACATCAAGTGTCGTCTGATGTGTGGGGGCAATAAGGGCTATATCACTAAACAGTGCTTTCTTCCAGCTCGAGGGATATTCCAGTGGAGATACACAGCCAGGGTATAGGAGCTCTGCTAATTAAGGCTTTTAATTCAACATTCACAAACAAATATAATGTTAATAAACATATTTATCATCAAGATCACGGAACGTACTAGGAATTTTTGTAAAAACATTTTTGGTTATGCATTTTAATATTATCTACTTATACATTATATAAATATTTTGTATTTTTAAAAAGTAACATAAACATACATATATAATTCAATTCCACATAGACTTCAGCATAAGAATGCATAAGAATGACAAATACAACTTAACCCCTTAAGGACACAACTTCTGGAATAAAAGGGAAGCATGACGGAATATTACCGTCATGTGTCCTTAAGGGGTTAATCGAAAATGTCACAAATTTCATCTATACATTGTGCTAGCAGAATTGTTAGCAAATGTCTAGATTTCACTAAAATGTTAAGAAAACAGCTCTTTTCCCCTCCTCTCAGTTCATGGCAAATAGGCAGGATCTGTGTGAGAGCAGCACCAGCAGCAGCAGAACAGAGAGAGGAGAGTAACAGCCAGATTGATTTATTGCAGCAGCTTTGGGCAGGCAATCTGAGAATGGAGAGAAAGAACCGATGAGTTTTATTTACACAAAATCAACATCCTGGGATCCAGACCTGCCCTGCTACATTGTCTATTCTTTCTCCACTGGCACCAGAAACAATGATTATTCAGGGTACGGTCTTGTCCTCTACCCACTAAACAGATAGCTCCTCGTCTGACCCATTCATCTTGTAGGAAAAACTCAATTCATCTGAGTGCGCCCAGCACCATCTTTACAAATACGCTTTTGGCTCACAGGTGTCAGGATCGGGACAGGGATCCAACACGCAGCGTACAAAGAGTGGAAAGGTACGTATACCGGGCCTTAGAATGGCCGGACTAACGTACCGAGAGTAAAGAATAGTCAGAGACAAGCCGAGGTCGAGGGAAGGAGAAGACAGATAAGCGAGAGACAAGCCGGGTCAAGGGATAACAGAGAAGCAGGGTAGTACAACGAGCCGAGTCAAAACCAATAGAGCAAACTAGAATACCAGAGCACTGAGTGACTAGACAAGCTAGAACCACGACAGGGCAATGAGCTGAAGTGAGAAGTAAGCTTAAATACCCTGGCTCTGGATGATAATCACGCCTCTGACAAGTACCGATTGGATATCGGACACTTGAGTGACAGGTCGCTCGTGATAGCGTCATGACGTCACGTATTGAGCGTCCTGCTAGAAAAGGACGTGGATTCCTCGCGGCCGGTGTTTAAGTGATTGGATGAACCGCGAGGAACGGAGGAAACAGCTCGCCTGGACGGATAAACCACCAAGTCTCTACCTCCCTTAGAGGTAGAGGCCTCAGGTACCCTGACAGTACCCCCCCTCTCAGATACGCCCACCGGGCGGAATGAACCGGGGCGAGATGGGAAGCGAAGGTGAAATGCTCTGCGAAGGCGAGAAGCATGAACGTCCTCCTGAGGTACCCAACTCCTCTCCTCAGGACCATATCCCCTCCAGTTGACCAGATATTGCAATTTTCCCCTTGAAATTCTGGAGTCAATGATGGAGCTGACCTCGTACTCCTCCCGACCCTCCACCTGAACAGGACGAGGCGAGGAGACCTTAGAGGAGAATTTGTTGCAAATAAGAGGTTTCAACAAGGAGACATGAAAAGAGTTAGGAATGCGTAAGGCAGGTGGCAGAGCAAGGCGATACGCAACCGGATTGATACGAGTGAGAACCCTGTAAGGGCCTATGTAGCGAGGAGCAAATTTCATAGATGGAACTTTTAGGCGAATATTCTTAGTACTCAACCATACCCTATCCCCAGGAACAAAAACAGGAGCCGCTCTTCTATGCTTGTCAGCGTGTTTCTTGAACAGCGAGGAACTATGTAATAGAATTTGCCGAGTCTGATCCCATAATTTCTTCAGGTTGGCGACATGATCATCAACCGACGGTATCCCCTGAGAAGAGGAAACCGAAGGAAAAATCGAAGGATGAAAGCCATAGTTCATGAAGAAAGGGCTAGAGCGAGTTGAATCGCAAACAAGGTTATTGTGTGCGAACTCCGCCCAAGGAATCAGACCGACCCAATCGTCCTGGTGTTCGGAAACAAAGCAACGCAGATACTGTTCGATCTTTTGATTAGTACGTTCAGCAGCTCCGTTAGACTGAGGGTGATAGGCAGAGGAGAAGTTCAATTTGATGCCCATTTGAGAACAAAAGGATCTCCAGAAACGTGAGACAAATTGAGAACCTCTATCAGAAACAATCTCTGAAGGAATCCCATGTAGGCGAAAAACTTCTCTCGCAAAAATCTCCGCCAATTCAGGAGAAGTCGGAAGTTTAGGTAATGGCACGAAATGGGCCATCTTAGTAAATCTATCCACCACCGTGAGAATAACAGTCTGTCTTTTGGAAGCAGGCAAATCAACGATAAAGTCTATGGACAAACAGGACCAAGGTTTCTCAGGAATGTCCAAGGGGTGTAACAGGCCACATGGGGATGCATGAGGTAGTTTAGTCTTGGCACAAGTCTCACAAGCTGCGACGAACTCCTCAATATCTTTTCGAAGTGAAGGCCACCAGAAATCCTTGGATATCAGAGAGTATGTCTTGCGAATACCAGGATGACCAGCTATTTTACTTTCATGAAAACATTGTAAGAGCTCCAGTTGAAGTTCAGGAGGAACAAAGTTTCTTCCCTCAGGAGTGTTTCCGGGAGCTAGATGTTGTGACTTCAAGATCTGGTCAAGTAGCGGAGAATGAATTTTGAGACTGGTATTAGCAATAATATTGCATTTGGGTACAATGGAAGACAAAAGTGGTTCAACTGAAGCAGAGGGTTCATATTGGCGAGATAGCGCATCGGCTTTAGAATTCTTTGACCCAGGTCTGTAAGTCAGAACGTAATTGAAATGGGTAAGAAACAACGACCAACGAGCCTGTCTGGAGGACAGGCGTTTGGCCTCTCCGATATAGGACAAGTTTTTGTGGTCTGTCAGAATGGTAACAGGATGTAATGTACCTTCCAATAAATGTCTCCATTCTTTCAAAGCCTTGATAACCGCTAGTAATTCTCTGTCACCAATGTCATACCTGCTTTCAGTACCGGTCAATTTTTTAGAGAAAAATCCACATGGATGTAATGGTTTATCAACACCCAACCTTTGAGATAGAACAGCACCTAAACCAGTCTCTGATGCGTCTACCTCGAGCAAAAAAGGCAGAGAAGTGTCAGGGTGAACCAAAATTGGAGCGGAAGCGAAAAGCTCCTTAAGAGTCTTGAACGCAAGGAGAGCTTCAGTAGTCCAATTCTTAGTATCAGCCCCCTGTTTGGTCATGTTCGTGATAGGTGCAATAATGGAAGAATAGCCCTTAATAAAGCGCCTATAATAATTGGAAAAGCCAATAAATCTCTGTATGGCTTTAAGACCTGTGGGTAAAGGCCACTCTAGAATGGATTGGAGCTTATCCGGATCCATCTTAAATCCCTCCCCAGAGATCACATAGCCGAGAAAGGTTACCTGGGTTTGATCAAAGCTACATTTCTCCAACTTGCAGTACAAGCCATGCTGGAGAAGCTTGTGCAAAACCCTCCTGACTTGCTTGTGATGAATCTCAATCTCACTAGAATGAATGAGTATATCATCTAGGTATACAATGACGCACTCTTGCTGAAATTCCCTAAGAACCTCGTTTATCAGATCTTGGAATACCGCTGGCGCATTGCATAACCCAAAAGGCATAACAGTATATTCATAGTGACCATATCGAGTATTGAATGCCGTCATCCACTCATGTCCCTGCTGGATTCTCACCAAGTTATATGCCCCTCTGAGGTCTAACTTGGTGAAAATTGTAGAGCCCTTCAAACGATCGAAGAGTTCGGTGATCAAGGGAATCGGGTAGGCATTTTTAATGGTTATCTTATTCAAGCCTCGATAATCAATACAAGGTCTCAAAGAACCATCTTTCTTTTTAACAAAAAAAAATCCAGCCCCGGCAGGGGAGGAGGACCTCCTGATGAATCCCTTGTCTAAATTCTCGTGAATATATTCCTCTAGGACTGAGTTCTCCTTTATAGATAATGGGTATACATGACCTCTGGGAGGCATGGTACCAGGGAGTAGGTTAATTTTGCAATCAAAGGACCTGTGTGGGGGTAAGGTATCGGCTTTCTTTTTGTCAAATACTGCCTTTAAATCTAGATACTGAGGCGGAATTTGTGTCTCTGTAGGATTGTCAGAGGTATTCGATGTATTAGTTAATCCAAGAGGTAAGACCTTCCGCAAGCATTTTTCTTGACAATTCTCTCCCCACGAAACTATCTCCCCTGATTCCCAATTAATAATAGGGTTGTGTCTCCTCAGCCAGGAGTACCCCAGGACTATGGGAATAGACGGAGAAGAGATGAGCATTAAGGATATATCCTCTTTATGCAGGATGCCAACAGTCAAGTTAATCGGTATGGTCTCATGGAAAATAACAGGCTCAAGTAATGGTCTACCATCGATGGCCTCGACAGCCAGAGGTGTCTCTTTTAACTGGGATGGAATAGTATGCTTGGCAGCAAAACCTTGATCTATAAAGCTCTCAGCAGCTCCAGAATCGATTAGTGCCATAGTCTTAACTACTCCCTTCTCCCACTTTAAAGAAACGGGTAACACAAGCCTGAGCTCCTTGTAGTTGTGAATAGAGGACAAAGTAGAAACACCCAAGGCCTGTCCTCTAGAGGAACTTAGGTGCGAGCGTTTCCCGAACGATTGGGACAATTTAGGCGTAAATGACCCCTGACTCCACAATACATACATAAACCCTCCCTTCTCCTGTACTGTCTCTCCCTTTCAGTGAGATGAGTACTGCCTATCTGCATAGGTTCAGGAATACGTAAGTCTTCGAACTCAGAGATTTGAAAGGTAGGCGCTAGTTTAAAGGAGGGTCTACGGGTCCTATCTCGAGTGTTCTGCCTCTCTCTTAAGCGTTCATCAATACGAGATATAAAAGAAATTAAATCCTCCAAATTTTCAGGGAGTTCTCTAGTAGCGACCTCGTCAAGAATTACATCTGATAACCCATTCAGAAACACATCTATATAAGCCTGTTCGTTCCACTTAACTTCTGCCGCCAAGGATCTGAACTCTAGTGCATAATCCACAAGTGTTCGATTGTCCTGTTTAAGGCGCAACATTAATCTAGCTGCATTGACCTTTCTGCCAGGAGGGTCAAAAGTTCTTCTAAACGCAGCTACAAAGGCATTATAATTATAGACTAGTGGATTATCATTCTCCCATAAAGGATTGGCCCATCTCAAAGCTTTTTCAATGAGCAGAGTAATAATAAATCCAACCTTTGCTCTATCTGTAGGATAAGAGCGGGGTTGTAATTCGAAATGGATGCTAATCTGGTTTAGAAAGCCACGACACTTCTCCGGTGACCCGCCATAACGTACTGGTGGGGTAATACGGGAAGAAGCACCTACAGTGGCTACCTCTAGACCTGAGACTGCGGGAGAGATAGAAGGAGTACGTGTCTCCTCAGGTGGATTACTAGCACGAGACAAAAGTGCCTGTAGTGCCAAAGCCATCTGATCCATCCTATGTTCCATGGCGTCAAACCTGGGATCCGAAGAACCAAGCTGACTGTTTGTACCTGCAGGATCCATTGGCCCTGTCGTAATGTCAGGATCGGGACAGGGATCCAACACGCAGCGTACAAAGAGTGGAAAGGTACGTATACCGGGCCTTAGAATGGCCGGACTAACGTACCGAGAGTAAAGAATAGTCAGAGACAAGCCGAGGTCGAGGGAAGGAGAAGACAGATAAGCGAGAGACAAGCCGGGTCAAGGGATAACAGAGAAGCAGGGTAGTACAACGAGCCGAGTCAAAACCAATAGAGCAAACTAGAATACCAGAGCACTGAGTGACTAGACAAGCTAGAACCACGACAGGGCAATGAGCTGAAGTGAGAAGTAAGCTTAAATACCCTGGCTCTGGATGATAATCACGCCTCTGACAAGTACCGATTGGATATCGGACACTTGAGTGACAGGTCGCTCGTGATAGCGTCATGACGTCACGTATTGAGCGTCCTGCTAGAAAAGGACGTGGATTCCTCGCGGCCGGTGTTTAAGTGATTGGATGAACCGCGAGGAACGGAGGAAACAGCTCGCCTGGACGGATAAACCACCAAGTCTCTACCTCCCTTAGAGGTAGAGGCCTCAGGTACCCTGACAACAGGCCCAAGTGATGAAGTTTTCAGCACATGGGTCCACAGACTCTGTAACCATGTCCCCCAAATGCCAGAGACAACACTCCTGTTCAGGATGGCAAGAATAGCCAAAATACTTTTTTCACCACAGGGACTGGTCTCCATAGTCTCACAACAATGGTAATAGAGTAGAACTTCCATAGCAGTGACACTCTCAGAAGACCTTCTTGTTACACCAGGGGTTCCCAAAAATGTTTTCCCGTGGAACCCTTTAACATAATGCACTAACAACGTGGAAGCCCAAAAAAATTTTGGCGCCGTAGTGCAGATAGTAAACAGATAGTAGTACTTAGGAGCAGGTGTGCTTTTTTGTGTACAATTGGTGTTTGTATATAATGTTAGCGTTTTGATACAGGGGTATGTTTGTATGTAATATTTGCATTTGCGTGCAGGGGTGTGTTTGGATGTGGTGCTAGCTTTTAAATGCGGATGCACATTTGTGTGTAGTATTAGTGTTTGAGTGAAACATGTGTTTGAGTGTTTGTATATAAATTTGAAATCTGAATCTATGGGTTTTTGTATGTAATGTTTGTGTTTGCAGGAGTGTGTTTGCATGTTTTGTTGGTGTTTGATTGCTGGGATGTATGCACATATGATTGCTGTATGTATGCCACATACATACATACACAAACAAATTAACACACAGACACACATATAAAATATGTGTACATGCTCTTGCAAACTGTTTTTCCCCCCACACATATAAAAACATTGTTACATACACACACATTCATATACACACTGACAAATACACACAGACACAAAGATACACACCTTGACACATGCACAGACCTTGGCACACAGATACACACTGGCACACACACACACACAGATACACACAATGACACATACACAAACCTTGAAACATAGATACACACACTGACACACACTCAGACACACATACTCTTTGACAGACACACATACACTCTCAGTGACAAGCACACATACACTGACAAGCACACATGCACACTCACTGACAAGCACACATACACCCTCACTGACAAGCACACATACACACTCACTGCCAAACACACATACAGACACACACACAAAAATACATACAGACACACTCACTGACAAACACACATACAAACTCCTTAACAGACACACACACAATTTATTATTATTTTTTTAAATTTCACTTCACACAGCCTCCCTACCTTTGGAGTCTCTATTATCCTGGAGTCCAGTGGGGCTGCTGGGCTGAGAGGCTGGTTTGCGGGCATACAGTGTGGGCGGCAAGTGAGCAGTGATCTTCCTGCTCAGCTCCCTCGCGCGCCTATTAGTGATTCTGGGGCCAGAGTTACATCATATTCCGACTCCGGCATCACTGCGGTGTGCGCGATGGAGCTGAGCAGGGGAGAGTGCTCCCTCGCCGCCCGCCTCAATTATCAGCGGAACCAGAGCGGGCCAAATCGCATGGCCATTTTGTTTGACGAAATTACGGCGGAACCCCATTTGTGTTCTCGCGGAATCCCAGGGTTCTGCGGAACACCAATTGGGAAATGCTGTGTTACACCCATGTTTAAATCCCCCTACATTCC
Organism: Pelobates fuscus; assembly: GCF_036172605.1. Taxonomy (NCBI): domain Eukaryota; kingdom Metazoa; phylum Chordata; class Amphibia; order Anura; family Pelobatidae; genus Pelobates; species Pelobates fuscus. The sequence continues at coordinate 352,638,905 of NC_086321.1, forward strand.
CATAGGTCAAAAGGTTCCTATGGGAACACAGCCGTGGGCATCATCCTCTCTCTATATTGCATAATTGTGTAATAGATGAGTGGTTACCAAGTAACAGAACCAAGAACCACGCAAGAACAATGCTCCATATTGGGTTGTGCTCCACATGTATGTTATTGAGCAATTCTGGTCACATGATGCTCTACTGCAAAATACTTCCCATGTGACCAAAGAAACCAATCAGCAAAAGTTAAGGAAGAAAATATGCGTACCACTGTGTCCATGTCATACTTACCTGTTTCGGGGGTCCCCGATCTACCGCGCCAATTGGTTCACATGAAGTGAAATTCCAGAATTTGGCTGTTGGCTGAATTCGGGTGTTTAGGCGCTCAACAGTGATGCAGACCAATGGGATCGGTTCCCTGGCATTATAAATCAGGGCCTTTCAGTAGCAAGTTGCCCTGTTGTGGTTCATGTTGACCCAAGAGTGCGTTTCATATTGTATTTGGATTTCTTGTTATCGACTTTGGCTTGTTTATCGTTTCTCCGCTTTCTGTGTTCCTGACCTTGGCTTGTCTTACCGTTTATGCTGTACTCTCCTATGTTTGACCTTGGCTTTCTTCCTGACTACTTTATGTTAAATCCGGACATACTAAGGCCCGATAATACGTTATACCTCTCGTTTAGCAGATTAGGGTCTGTGTGTTTTGGGGTTCTCCTACTTTAGCCATGACAGTCCACCTTGAAGGGTCTGCCATGTTGCTGGTAATCTCCATGTTGATGTTCCAGGATCAAAAGACCTTGTCCAAAGGTCCACAAACAAGCTATGAGATATCCCAACTAAACAATAAAAATAATAAAAATAATGTATATATAATTACTTTTGAAAAGGAAGAGATGTATGCATAAGAAATATATTTTAAAAATAGAATATTAAGAAAGTACTTTTTTCACTTTTCCTTGCATTGTGTATGACAATATTTTAGAATAATCACTGTGTGAGCAGACTCTTTTGATATACAGGGAGTGCAGAATTATTAGGCAAATTAGTATTTTGACCACATCATCCTCTTTATGCATGTTGTCTTACTCCAAGCTGTATAGGCTCGAAAGCCTACTACCAATTAAGCATATTAGGTGATGTGCATCTCTGTAATGAGAAGGGGTGTGGTCTAATGACATCAACACCCTATATCAGGTGTGCATAATTATTAGGCAACTTCCTTTCCTTTGGTAAAACGGGTCAAAAGAAGGACTTGACAGGCTCAGAAAAGTCAAAAATAGTGACATATCTTGCAGAGGGATGCAGCACTCTTAAAATTGCAAAGCTTCTGAAGCGTGATCATCGAACAATCAAGCGTTTCATTCAAAATAGTCAACAGGGTCGCAAGAAGCGTGTGGAAAAACCAAGGCGCAAAATAACTGCCCATGAACTGAGAAAAGTCAAGCGTGCAGCTGCCAAGATGCCACTTGCCACCAGTTTGGCCATATTTCAGAGCTGCAACATCACTGGAGTGGCCAAAAGCACAAGGTGTGCAATACTCAGAGACATGGCCAAGGTAAGAAAGGCTGAAAGACGACCACCACTGAACAAGACACACAAGCTGAAACGTCAAGACTGGGCCAAGAAATATCTCAAGACTGATTTTTCTAAGGTTTTATGGACTGATGAAATGAGAGTGAGTCTTGATGGGCCAGATGGATGGGCCCGTGGCTGGATTGGTAAAGGGCAGAGAGCTCCAGTCCGACTCAGACGCCAGCAAGGTGGAGGTGGAGTACTGGTTTGGGCTGGTATCATCAAAGATGAGCTTGTGGGGCCTTTTCGGGTTGAGGATGGAGTCAAGCTCAACTCCCAGTCCTACTGCCAGTTTCTGGAAGACACCTTCTTCAAGCAGTGGTACAGGAAGAAGTCTGCATCCTTCAAGAAAAACATGATTTTCATGCAGGACAAATGCTCCATCACACACGTCCAAGTACTCCACAGCGTGGCTGGCAAGAAAGGGTATAAAAGAAGAAAATCTAATGACATGGCCTCCTTGTTCACCTGATCTGAACCCCATTGAGAACCTGTGGTCCATCATCAAATGTGAGATTTACAAGGAGGGAAAACAGTACACCTCTCTGAACAGTGTCTGGGAGGCTGTGGTTGCTGCTGCACGCAATGTTGATGGTGAACAGATCAAAACACTGACAGAATCCATGGATGGCAGGCTTTTGAGTGTCCTTGCAAAGAAAGGTGGCTATATTGGTCACTGATTTGTTTTTGTTTTGTTTTTGAATGTCAGAAATGTATATTTGTGAATGTTGAGATGTTATATTGGTTTCACTGGTAAAAATAAATAATTGAAATGGGTATATATTTGTTTTTTGTTAAGTTGCCTAATAATTATGCACAGTAATAGTCACCTGCACACACAGATATCCCCCTAAAATAGCTAAAACTAAAAACAAACTAAAAACTACTTCCAAAAATATTCAGCTTTGATATTAATGAGTTTTTTGGGTTCATTGAGAACATGGTTGTTGTTCAATAATAAAATTAATCCTCAAAAATACAACTTGCCTAATAATTCTGCACTCCCTCTAGAAACAGTTAAAATCATGTATGTACGTAGTGGGGAATCGCGATGCAGCCTAGAACAAAATCTAACCCCATTAAACACCCCCCAATAACGACAGACCACTTAGTATGGATGAAACAGGCCACAGCATTTATTATCACAACTAAATTACTGCATAACACATCCATAACTTTATTTATTAAATCTCTTCTTTTCTGTAACCAAAACATTAGACATAAATAAGCATAAATTAACATATATACATATATAACTCCACCCATAGTGTTATACAGTGACCCAACCGTCCTTGCCAATAAAAACATGGAGTGGTTCCTAATCACCACTCCCTCTCACCTCCCCCCTCGTCATAAAAAATCCTTCCAATGCCTGCCATCAGCCGACCTTATCCACGCTCGATGGGCACGAGACCTCAGGCAACCTAAAGTTAAAACCTTTAGAGCAGGGGAGGTTTGAGACCTTAAAAAACTTGTTCATCTCATTCCATCTACTTAAACGTAACCTCAAACTCAATTGGCAAGGACATACCCCCGGCTAGCTGCGACAAAATATAGTAGAGGGTGGGCGGGAGGGAAACTGTTTGCTGGCCCGAATCCCAAGTGGCACTGAGGTAAGACCTCCCCCACACTGTCTTACACAGAACATAACCACACCCACAGATTCTTCACAACCAATCCCATGCATCTATCCCCACACTCCTACATGTGCCCTTGTCCGCTTAGCTGCGCTATCTCCCCAGGGCCTTGTATGTACGTAGTGGGGAATCGCGATGCAGCCTAGAACAAAATCTAACCCCATTAAACACCCCCCAATAACGACAGACCACTTAGTATGGATGAAACAGGCCACAGCATTTATTATCACAACTAAATTACTGCATAACACATCCATAACTTTATTTATTAAATCTCTTCTTTTCTGTAACCAAAACATTAGACATAAATAAGCATAAATTAACATATATACATATATAACTCCACCCATAGTGTTATACAGTGACCCAACCGTCCTTGCCAATAAAAACATGGAGTGGTTCCTAATCACCACTCCCTCTCACCTCCCCCCTCGTCATAAAAAATCCTTCCAATGCCTGCCATCAGCCGACCTTATCCACGCTCGATGGGCACGAGACCTCAGGCAACCTAAAGTTAAAACCTTTAGAGCAGGGGAGGTTTGAGACCTTAAAAAACTTGTTCATCTCATTCCATCTACTTAAACGTAACCTCAAACTCAATTGGCAAGGACATACCCCCGCCACAACCCCGCTGTTTTACGCCTAAATCAGCGGGGGACCCCACCACCACCAGCCATGGCCTGTTCCACCACTTCACGCAGCGCTAGAGTAACAGAGGTCAAGTCCGACCTCCAGCAAGCGCACCCCTCCCTTCGAGATACCCAGGCCACCTTTGGCCAAACCCAAAATGCGAACTGGAAGTGTTCATGTCTTAGTTATTCATTTTGTCCGTCATACGTTTAGTCATTTTTGTTATGGCCATGACAAACCTAGAAACCCATCTATTCTGATGACCGACGGCAGCGCACCAGGGCACTCACATTGCGGAGTGCACTGCCAACAGGAAAGGGCGATAGGCACAGCCTAGCCCCTGGGAACCTCAGGGAAGAAACAGAATGCGTAACATGTCCCGATCGAAGAGCACCCAAGTCCTAAACCACCACCGGCCCACGTCATTCCACCCAGGGATGACAAAACCCCTGGTACCCCATGCGGCGGGGCAGCTGACCCCGTATGAGGAGGAGCCACACCCCCGTCACGTAGCCGGAGCCAGACCACCGAACCTCCGCCATTCGAGCCCTCCGAACCATCGGCGCAGGCACGCCCAGCCTGGCGGTGTCTGTAGCCGCCCCCAACCAAAATAAATGCCCTTTGAATTCCCCACCATCCTTATCCAGGAAGTCGAGCCCCCAAGAGGAACACCCCAACTAGATGGACGCGGGGTGAAAAACCCATCTCCGAGAAACAAACCGGGGAGGAGGCCGAACAATCCCAGGGACGGAACAGTACTCCCAACGAAAACAGGCAAATGACGGAACCCTGCACCGCCCCCGATCGGAACGGGATATTACAGACCATCCTGGAAACCCAGTACAGCTTGCTAGGACAAAATACAAACAGTATATCTACATATGATACCTCCAACTAAGTGACAATGGCATCTAGATATACCCCCACTTATCTGGTGTAGGTACAACAGCCTCTCAAGGTCGTGGCCCAGTTCCTGACCTTTTACAACATATACATAGACACAGAGGGGAACGAGATACGGCTGCACATAATCTAAAACAGGAACAGAAAAAAAAAAAAAAACAACGAAATTACATAGTGTAATACCGCAAAAGAAAGATAATGCGCTGATACAAGATTGCACTCACAAGATCAAAGTGAATAAATCACCAGAACAAGTGCCTGCCCGGATAAGCTTGGGCGGCTGGACGTCTCCACTCTCCACTGGAACTCCAAGCGGACCAAAAATGGAATGAGACTGCAATAGAGGTAGGTAGAGACTTCCACGGCTTGGTAGGAGCCCAACCATAACCCTGTGCATCCCACCTACCCCAGGAGGATGCAGAAAGCCAACCCTGCAACATCCAAGAATTGCACAGATTCTATCGATGAAACAGCCAACCTCAACCAACTTACCCTTCCCAATGACAACAGCCATCGAGCTGCGAAACCTGAAGGAAGCCCATTCCAACGCTTACTCAACGGAACCAAACATGTATATGAGCAGACAAATCCCGGAACCCAAAAAGAAAACGTACCCATCCGTCCCGAACCCTCCAATCTTACTGGAGCGGGCCCCACGCCGCCCCAGAGATTGCCTACAGACCAGCTTCAGCAGACCGCTGGACCAAGTGACCACACCTCCACTGCCATACAAATCGACCCCGTGACACCTCCACCCGAGTACGCTCTATAATGAACAAGACAGAGCATCGGCCATCATATCGGTAACCACCGGACAAACCCTGACCAGCCGCCCCTAGACTCAAACAGCACCGAGCCAGAGTACCAGAGTACCTCCGGGGTATAGGGTACTGTAACATGTGAAAGACAGCCAGCATCACCCCACGATGGTCCCCAAGGAAAACCCACCCCCTTGTTCGTGAGCTGGGTACCACATGCCTACCATGCCACCAGAAAAGGGGACCTCCAAGAACACCAGAGTCCGTCAGAGCCAGCGTATTGGGCAAGAGGCAGCACACCACCGAGACCCAAATCCCCAAAACCTACTGCGGCGGCAAAACAGTTGGAAGCCAGCGGAAAGGACTCAGGGGCCAGATTGCACAAGCCAGCGTTAAAAGAGGCCCAGCAGGAACCCCATACAGTCCCAAGGGCAACCCCAACAGGCAAAGCCCAGCTTCCCCAGGAGAGCCCATGAGTAGCGCAGCCGAAACCCACAACGCCCCTCCAAACCACAGACGCCTCCTGCCTGATGCCCCAAACCGCAGCCAGGGGCACCGACGTTCCCCTTACAGGAATTGATCCCACTATCCAGGAGACAAGAGCACACATCCCGACCCACGGATAAGGCCCGGGCCACGGAACTCCGAAACTCCAATCCCCAGAAAACACTGTAGCAGCAGAGCGCGTACATGCACCACTGACGGTCCCACACAAGCGACATCGGGAACAACTCACGTGGAGGCACATAGCCACCTAATCCTGACCGTCAGAAAACACAGCCCGAAACAACAACTCGACGGGCGTACCGGCAGCAGCCGGAAAACCGATTCCACAGCCGCCTTCGTCAGAAAGGCCCCAGGGCCCCGCAGCCCTACCCACGCAGGTATAGGGGGCAGGGGAGAACAGAGGGGACCCAGATAGAGCAGGGTAGGCACCAGGGGTTAAAGGGCAGAAAAAAGGGGGAAATGGCAGGAAAGGAAGAAAAAAGGGGGGGGGGCAGGAAAGGAAGAAAAAAGGGGGGGGCAGAAAGGAAGAAAAAAGGGGGGGGCAGGAAAGGAAGAAAAAAGGGGGGGGGCAGGAAAGGAAGAAAAAAGGGGGGGGGCAGGAAAGGAAGAAAAAAGGGGGGGGGGGCAGGAAAGGAAGAAAAAAGGGGGGGGGCAGGAACGGAAGAAAAAGGGGGAAAGGGCAGGAAAAGGGGGCAAAGAGCCGAAAAGGGGGGGGGGGGGGGTAGGGGGAAGAGGAGGACAGTAAGGGCTGAGAGGGTCCCGGGGGCCCTGTCAGTGGGAAGCTGGGCCCCCCAGGGGACCCCTCTCGGAAACCACATGGGAGGGGAAGGGGACAGGGGAAAAACATACCGGGAGCCTTCCTCACCGGCAGAGGAGGCTCCCGACCCACAAGGGGACCCCCCACGCACCCCCAACGGCGGTACCACGGTACCCCGCGCGGCCCTTGCGGGCCCACTCACCACAGGGGCCCCAGCGGCAGCCCCACGCCCCCGCCGGCTGCGGGGGACCTGGCACGTTGCCGGGCGGCCGCCTGCCGCCCGGAAGTATTCATGGGCCTCCCACCGCCCCGAACCGCGTTCTAACGCTGGCGGCCGGGGCGGGAGTCAGGGGAACCGGCCGGGCATGTGGAGCCCGCCGGGTAGGCTGCGCACCAGGCCTCCGGGCCACAGGGCGCGCAGCAGATGAAGGCCTAACCTCAGGCCTTGAGGGAGCAGGCTGCGCCACGCGCGCAGCCACGGAAGGCCGCAAATCACGGCCACAGGACCCAGGCCGCGTGTCTGGAGCCCCCAGACACGCGGTCCTGGTGATGCCTCGGGCCCAGGCTCCTGCTCCTACACCGGGCCCGAGGAGTGGGGTTTGGAGAGAGCCTGGCAGGCGGGTGGGAACGCCTGCCAGTGCTGGAGCGGCCCCCAGGGGCAGGGGCCACATGGAAGGCAGCAGGGGAAACCACAGGGGGTGCTCCAGGGGGAGGTAGGCCGCGGGGGGGGGCCCACACCGGTAGCCATACCTCTATTAATGCTTGCCAATTGTTCCCACAGGTGCCGGCCACCATCCACGCTGCAGCAGCCCTGAGGGAAGCCAGAAGCCTCAACCATCAAGCTGTGTAACCTGCAGGCCCAGGCAAACAGGAGCAGGAGACAGGAAACTGTTTGCTGGCCCGAATCCCAAGTGGCACTGAGGTAAGACCTCCCCCACACTGTCTTACACAGAACATAACCACACCCACAGATTCTTCACAACCAATCCCATGCATCTATCCCCACACTCCTACATGTGCCCTTGTCCGCTTAGCTGCGCTATCTCCCCAGGGCCTCATCAGGCAGCAAGTTAATGACTAGGTGATTGACCCCTCTCTTTTCCAATTGACCTCATCCTTCAGTGCATATTCAAACATGGCATTTAACCATTTTTGTTTTCATGAGTTCATGCGTAGAAATTGTTATTTTTTTCTTTTTAAATCCTTTTGGCAACATAGAACCCTAGATAATGTATCCATATACATGATATGTTCATAGATAACATCAAGCAGTACTTTAATTCTTCCCCACAACACGGAGGAGAGTGAAGGATCAGAGGGAACACAGGACATGTCTTGTCCCTCTGAATGATACAGCCGTTTGGGCATTGTGTTGCTCTGGAGATTGTCCGTCCTGCTTATCTATGTCGTTGAACCTTGTGATTGACCAAAGCCTAGAATGACCAGGAACATGAAAGAGTCTACAACTGTTCTAAAAGAGCAGAAGAAAGACACTGAATAAGGAGTCTATATAACTTAAAAAAAAATATATATATATATAAAGGGGTGGAGGGTGAATTACACGTTTCACTTAAAATATAGTCTGAATGCTTGTTGTGGTGAATGCTTCAGTTTGAATAACAATATAATGTGATACAATTTTCTAAAAACAGTTTTGTTCTATGCAATAACAATTTATTTACAAATTAATAATTGCGCAAAATATCTCAACAAAAGGTGATACCCTTATCTATGGGTAATCCATTCTAAAAATCAAACGTTAATGCCTACCCTATCCCACACATGCCAAGGCATCCTCTAACTCTACATCAGTGCCAATCATTGTTAAGAGGGGGAGGTGACCCTTTAATAAACTCCTTTAATCCCCCCGCGGCTGCTGAATCTGCCTTCAGTCCCTGTGGACATCTGTGAAGATTTCACCAAGACTCGTTCTTATTTGCGATCTGCCTGCTCGTTTGAGCAGTCTCCTACTCACCCCCCCGCATAGTCACCACTACGAAAATCCCCAAAGCCTGGAGGATCTTACATTGGAGCTGATCTGTTTGTTTGTTCGCAGTTAAGTGCGGTTCTAGAAGACACTGCCAGGTAATTGAACTAATAGTGCTGGGGGCTCAATTTCATTAAACCAAATTTTAAAAAAGAGGTTCAACAGGCGGTATTACCTTATTGTGTTGGAGAAATTAGTATTAGTCTGTTATGTTTGCCAAACTATATTGTGTAATAGAAATGCAGATTTGTGGAAGTGGCAGTATTAATTAGTGCTAATGTAGTTCTATAGGCCTCTTGAAGTTGAGAATCCGAAATTTGTGGCTTTCGTATATGGAGGAAACTTGACCGCTTTGCACAATTTTTCAAAAAGAAAAAAATGTAGAATTTCTGGGAAATTATCAGAGGAATCATACTGGTGTGAATGGTGTTCTGTAATGCACTGGATACGATGCAACCTGTGTATATGGTAACTATATACTTCACATGCGATGGTTCTAAAGAAATAAAATATGAGAGGGGGGGGGGGGATTGGTCAGGTTTCCTAAGGTTAAGATCAGATGATAAATGTATTCTCAGTCAGATTATTAAGATTAAAAAATGATGTACTATAAAGTAAATGTGTGAATTTCAATACACTGCAGGATCCCTAGAATTTTCCAGTTTAGAGGGGACATAGACACAACATACTAGGACACATAAGGTTATTAACTAAAGTTAGAATTGTCAGGTACTTTGGCCAAAAATAGCGAGTTGGAAAAATTCTTGGAAGAATTCACTTTTAATTCCCAACAGTTGTCACTTCAGGGAATAACCCTGTGTGTTGGAAAATATTGCTAAAATTGAAGCATAGTCAAATCTATTTGGTTAAGGAGGATTTAGAAGGGGAATCGTTTGAAGATCTTTCAGAGAAGTTTAAATGTTTAAAGATCCTGTAGTTATTATTATCTATTGTGATGAGGAACTTGCTTATGTGACTTTACTTAGCAACATCTTTAAAGGGATATATATCTATCAACGCACAAACATGATTAATTTAAAGGTGTGCAAATATTGGCTCACAGTTAAACTTTTATATTAAAGGGGGGCAATCGTGCATAGCACATAAATTATAGACAGGGAACACTGCCACGAGGTGATAAAGATGACAATACTTAATTCAATATTTATTAGATAAGAGTCTATACGAGGTGCAACTGAATGCAAATACTACCAACAGTCTTCAGATCCCACAATCAATCTATCATTTATCCATATACATATTCGAGAGGTCATATCACTGCGTGATTAGGGTTATTTGCGTTAGCACTCAGCTAAGCCAACATCAAATTGCCAAAAAAGTAACAAAGCATTTAAATACCAAACGTTACCATTGCAAAAATACATTTCCACTGCTTTCCAGTTGAAGGCCTAGTAAAAAAAAAAATCCACCAGGTTCCTCTCAATGTGCAAAAATAGAAAATGGAGATAAATGTATCGTGGCAGGCTTATGCAATATAAGATCCTATACTGTAGCTAAACCCCCATTATTTTGTCAGGTGTTTTATTAAACGTACTATAACATTCTGTGAGCTTTGAAGTTACTGTTTAGTGAGTGAGTGCGCTGTATCTTGTATGTTATATATATATACTTCTGGGCGTTATAATTCTATGATCACATACACACCTGTGTTTAAATTAGAGGCAGTGAGAATGTTGAATTATATCATTCGACAATGATTTAAATGATGTAAATTGCACGGATGCAAACCTAAGACTTAGAAAGTCTTTCCAGCTCGGAGTTGAAAGTCTGGCATCTTTCTAAGATCTAGCACTGCTTGACTTCATTGATCCCCACAGAAGTGTTTTCCTTTGGAAGCCTACCATATAGTTGTTTGCTGAATTGTGACAAGCAAGAAACTCTGCTAATCCCCCAACTAGAGCAGATCTTGGCATAAGGAGATTAACGGGGATGCCATGAGCTAGCCGCAACAGAATAATTTTCTACACCAGAATCCCTGACCCACCCCGATCTAGGGACATAGGGGATAGTACGGTAGCATCGAGACAAGAATCCGGATATAGGGTAAGATTGATTTGTGCCTGTGAGGCATTACCCAATTAGTGTGATCAGCCTAGGTAAATTCAAGTCTGTTTTATTTATATAAGGCCATTATTAATGTTTACATTTAGAAAACTTGATTTGTTATCAGTCAGTACTTTGCGCAAAATATATATAATTTTATTTAGTGTCTTACAGAAACCTGCATTAATCACTCCCATAATTCTCTTAATTAGACACGCGGCTATGTAAGAAACAAAAAATGCTGCGATGATAAACTCGATCTGCTTTTGTGTGCAGTGCCGTACACATCATAAGTAACCTATATCAGTTGTCTCGCAGGTTTCTGTACAGCACCCTTGAACATACAAGTGAGAAAATAGCTTAATTCATGACAAAGCATGACTTAAAGGTACAATCTAGGCCAGGAGTCTCAAAGTACGTGCCCCCTAAATGGTTGTTTGTTATTCTCACCATTCATCCGACAATAAAAAAAAGTATGTCTGACTCCTGGGCATACCTCTCTAAGTTTGGTTTGCTGGTGGCCTGGTCCATACCAGGGTCACGATCACATCCGTATTTGCTGTGTGCTGTGAGGCTGTGTACTCCTGCCATCCCCAATATTAAAGATCCGGCATTCTGGAGTAGCGTGCTGGAACTTCAATGATGAGGTGGGCTGTTGGGTCACTGGTTCTTTTGGATCATAAGCCATGATTTTGTTTAACCCCTTAAGGACACATGACATGTGTGACATGTCATGATTCCCTTTTATTCCAAAAGTTTGGTCCTTAAGGGGTTAAAAAGGTGTCTTTAAATCAGTGTCCATGGCTAAGGAAAACTGCAAAAATGCAGAGTGAATCTTGAAAAACCATGACTGTCCAACTTGAGATATGCAGGTGATGTACAACATAAATATATACCGGTACATAGAGAATAGAAATTCTAGTAGTATTACTGACTTATCTATCAACTTGATTTCCAATCAGGACAAAGGATGTTCCTAGGCAAGTGTGATGGAGACCTCTGTGACCTGAGAGGAGACAGCACCCCAACTCCTGGGCCTCCAGACGGAGAGGATGATGACCTTCCTAAAAAGAAGCATCGCAGGAACCGTACAACCTTCACCACCTACCAGCTCCATGAGCTAGAACGGGCCTTTGAGCGTTCTCACTACCCTGACGTGTACAGTCGAGAAGAGCTTGCAATGAAAGTCAGCTTGCCAGAGGTTCGAGTCCAGGTAAGACCAAAATAGCAGCAAAAAAATACAAAACAATTATTCCATCAATAAACTACTGATCTGAGTTCTCTGTGCCATCATAAACAGCTCTTCCCTCTCTTTCATCCTGTCCTGCCTCCTACATTTCAAACACATTACTAGGATCCATCCATTTTTAATCAACATGCCACGAAAACTCCAATTGATTCCCTCATTTCTTGTCTTTTTTATTGCAACCTCTGTACTCAGCTGACTAGTTCATTTTTTCTATACATTATACAGATTAAAGGCTCCTTACAAGTGTAAGAAATTGGGCTCCTTGCCAAGGACAACAATCTGTCTTTTACAATGTGCCTTATAAATGCAGCAATTTGCAAAACTCTCGGCAGTTATAGGTCTTCACCGTTACTAAAATTTGTTTCGGTTGGTTCATCCAAATCAAACTTCCATTCAAACTTCAGATTCTTTGCTTTACACCAGCGTGTTTAAGGTTATTATCCTGTAGGAATTACATAAGTCACAGGTGTCTGGCAGATAGAGTTGGTCCTCTTGAACTGCTCTATCAATTTTTCCGTTCTTGTAACTTTATTTTTTTTTTTTAAGGTCAAAACATCTGTTTTGGTCTCATCAGACCACACGAACCATATGTGGTTTCAATAGAGCACACACTTTTTTATTGCAAATTCTACCTGTGTAATGCCCTGTCTCGCCGAGATACTTGTAAGAGCCACACTAATTTTGGCTTCATCTTTGCTGTGTCTACCATATACATTTTGGGAAACTCCAAATGAGAAATGGCTTTCTTCTTGCCGTCTTGTGACATCCATTAAGCTTCGTTGAGAATATACTTTAAAGTCATGCTCTGGACAGTTTCTCTGATCTCAGCTGCAATGCTTAACTGCATCTTTAACTAATGCACCGCATTATCCATTCTTATTTTCAATAGATGGGCACTCCTAGACAGTCAGGGTTATCCCAAATTCTTTGCAAAAGTAATGGGACACTTTAGCACCCAAACCCATGCTTCCTAGAACTTTATCTGTTGCTGTTTAAAGGGTTACTCCAACGATTCTAAACACCACAGCCCAATCTAGTAGTAATGATGTTAGGAGTACCCTTGCACAGTCCCAGTAATAAAGCAAACCATTTTACAACGGTTTTACAAAGGCACCAGGGCTACTCTGAAGAAGAGTTTACATCATCCAGCTTCTACTGAGCTGTAGAAGTTGGATACCAATCGTGTTACTCATCTATTGCCTGGCTGATGACACCCCAATGATGCTGCCGGAGGTGGAGTTATACCGCGGTAGCAGAGGGGTTAAACTTGGTATGCGCAGCATTTATAAAGCGAGACACTGCTCATATAGACAACAGACACCATGACCACTTCAAGAGACTGAAGTAGTCACGTTGCTTGGAGTAACCATTTATTATATCTCCTATTTATTTAGCTCGGTATAAATAATAAATGTTGACAATAGAGAGCTTTGTATTTACAAGGGTCGTATACAATTGATGTATTAATAGGTGGCGTTGGCAGATACAATGGTTGATTTTGCAAGCAGAATTATTTTCGAAATGTTGGCCAAACAAAGGTTGAAATGTTGGTTAAACAATATACAACTCATGGAGGCCTTTTACCAAAAGATGAATCCCAAAAAAAAAAAAAAAAAAAGGGTTAGCTAACACAAAATACTAGCACATAAAATGTGCTAGTATTTTAAATATCTATCTTAATGATATAATTAAAAAATACCTGTAAAACTCAAGTCATTTTAGCATGGAAATGCTGCCTGTATGTTATATGTAAAATAGTACACATATATAACATATTAAAAAGTTATTTGATTTAGTAAGATGGTTTGTGGACTCTGCAATATACCGGTATATTCTTTGCAGAGAAAAAAAACCCCAACAGATAAAACCTGTTAACGCATGTTCAAGAAAACATTATTTAAAAATATGTTGCACGCAACATATAGCTTATTCTCTTCCATTGAGTTTTGTTTTTTATATCCGTTGATCCCTCTGCCTTTGGTCACAAGAAATATATTTCCCTTTTTCTAGGTAAAAATAGTAGATTTTACTTGAAAAACTTTACATTAACAAAAAAAAATATATACTGGAAATTTAACTTCCTTTAACATTTTAAACCATCTGACGACCTTTTAATATTAAAGAGTATTTCGACGTACATTTTAATCTTACTTATTTTATTAAACTCACATTTTTTTTTAAATCATTTGTTAAATAAATAGCAGTAATAGACAACTCTCTGGATAGTCTATGTATTGTAAAAAAAACAACTAATTGGTTTCTCTATGTTTATCATTCAAAATCCTCACCCTTCTCCTGGCTTCACAGAAAATCCTTCAACCCCACCTACTCTTCTCCTTCAAAAATCTCTGTGAGCATATAATCCTCATGTAGCCCTACTTATTGTGCCACTTAAGCATTGCTTTTCCAACTCCCCAAGAAAATGCTCCTTAATGTTCTAAATGCCGCTCATTATCCCTGCCTAGTTGCATATGCTTTGCACCTTTTCTCTGCTAATCCACAACTTGAACTATCCAATTAGTGAGCACATCGAGCCGTTAATGGAATCAACGTTAGCTGGGATCTGGCCTCAGAAAAGCCAATTGCGTTTATCTTAATGCTACAGATTTCTCTCCCTTAGTAACACCTGTTTACGTCTTCATTGAATGACATTTTTTTTTTATTTCTTGCTTGATTTAGGTTTGGTTCCAAAACAGACGTGCAAAATGGAGACGCCAGGAAAAGCTGGAGTCCTCGTCTACCAAGCTCCATGACTCCCCACTGCTGTCATTCTCACGGACCCCTATAACTACAAGTATGGGGCCTCTGACGTCCTCCCTACCTTTGGATCCCTGGCTCACATCGCCCATATCTGGTGCTACGACTGTTCACAGCATGCCTGGATTTATGGCCCCTTCACAGGCACTCCAGGCCCCTTATCCAAGCCACTCTTTCCTTAACAGTGGCCCTCCAATGACATCTATTCAGCCTCTCGGCGGTGGTCCTTACCAGTGTATGGGGGGCTTTGTGGACAAGTTTCCAATGGAGGATTTGGACCAAAGAAGTTCCAGCATTGCAGCATTGCGTATGAAAGCCAAGGAGCACATCCAGACCATAGATAAGACATGGCAACCTATGTGACATACAATACTTCTTCGGATGGATACTTTGAACTAAGGCAGACTTTTTACATGAGGCTGAAATTATATGGGACTAGGCTTCGATGGCAGCTTTCTACAAAAATGTTGAGAGATGTTAGTTTGACCTTGGGATCTGCAACATGCACAGAGTGATGATTCCAACACTTGATTCAAAATATCTAGTTTAAGAAAGGTCATTTGTACTAAAAAAATTAAATTAAGCCCAGCTCGAGTTTGCGTAGGTCTTGCAGAAGTAAAACGGATTTAATAAAGGTGCAGGCTTTAATTGAATAATTTAATTGAAGAAAAAACAAAACAAAACCAAGATACTGAATAGTTACCCTTTTATTTTTGGGTTGGTAGAATATGCTTCAGTTGAATTGCGAGTTGGGTTCTATTATTATATGTTAGAAATTAAATATTTTTCCTTGAAATAATGTAATAAGAATTCTAGATCTCTTAATGATGTTATTGCCAACAATGGTCTTACCTTGCTTGCTAAAGGCCCAAATCAAATTGTTCACTACAGCTTTGTAAATTTGGACAAGAATTTTTTTTTTTTTTTTTGTATTTTTTTTTTTCCATAAAAGTCACACATAATATGAAGGACACAGTTTCCTTTTAATTCTAAACAGCATGTCAAAAATACATAATGATATTTTTGTATACACAATTTTCTACTCATACTGGAAATCTTATTAATACGATTCCATTAATTATTTTGAGGTGTTTTTTATTTTTACTTAACATTGTGTTTATTTCTTGATTTAAAAAGTCTTGACTATTAACTCACTCCTACCGCAACCTGCAGCAAATCTAAACTTTGGTCACTCCCTATACAAAGACCATCCTATACCACAAACTGCTCTGTCACAAACAATCTGCTCTGCAATCAGTCACTTAGAAGGGGCAAGTTCTGCTTGGTCACACAAGATCTTCTAATTGCAGTCACCAGCTGCATTGAAAAAGGCAGAGCAGTGACACACATACAAGACTCATTGGGGGAAGAAAAAAAAAAACCCCTGCTAAAACAGGCAATGCTTAGTATGATACAAGATAGTTGTGTCACCAGTGCGAGAGTAAGTAGACTCTAAACAAGGGGAGATCAGTGACCCCACCCTATTGAGCGTTAACACAGTGGAATTAATTAAGCTTGAACAGTAAAACAGTAGGGGGTATGGGTACAATGTAGGTCCCACACCACAGACAGCAAGGGGACATTCCAGGTCTTGAGGCACGCAAATCTTGAACTTTAAATAAACATGTGAACAATTATGGAAAACTTAAAACATACACACAATCACAAGTTGTTTAGGCATATTATAGACATTTCCAGGTTCAATCCAAGTATTAACTGCACAGGAATTCCTGATTTGCAAAGTAAAAAATAATTTATTTGGGTTCGTGTAAAGAGGACAGGAGGACCCACTGAAAACAGCAAGTGCCAGTGATGACAGTGGAATAGTGTCTTTCAAGCCTCATGTCTACCAATCAAAATTTTTTGTTCTTGGCAAGTCTGTTGTTCCTCCACATGTGCAACTTGCGGAGCAGCCTCCAATACTGAGGTGTGTCTGGATTCAGCTCTTCCAATGTTTTTGGTGGTCCTAGATCTATCTGGAATAACCTGTGTTTTCAAATCATTAAGAAAAGATCAAAATGCATGTGATGTAATGATACACTAAAACTATTAATAATATTAAAACAGGTTTACTTCAACTAAACAACATTTGAATATACAATTACTAAGAGACCAGTGCTGGGAATCATACCCTAGAACTATAGAATCTTAAAAGAAAGCTCCATTGAAAGGGTTTATTATTGTTGAACAATTTAGTAAACACCCAAAGAAAACATTGGGTTTTTTTTTTTAATGCAGATTTTCTTTGGAGAAAAAACAAACAAAAAAAAAAAAACATGCAAAATCTGCAGACCATTGCTTCTTTCTCAGACAAAGACTTTCAGTCTGTGCTGGGAAGACTCCAATCGGTGGCTTCTTACTGAGAAGCATCTTGTGCTTGAGCTGTGACCGCTCACACACCTGCAATCGCAGTTTTCCTGTGCTTCTCAATGAGCTATGAAACATCTCATGGAGAAGGGGGACAGAGCATCTGCCTCTTACGTTAGCTATGTGGAGCTAACGTAAGCAGAAAAAATATATATCTCTCGAGTGGTCTAACTCATAACTGGGGAGACATTTCAGCAAAGTTTTATAAAAGTGCTGATTTTTTTTTATAAAAACGGTCACAAATGTGATAGCAAGAAATGTACCAGGAAACAAACGACCCCGCACTCTGGTTCAGCTTATCGATCTGGCCGCTCTCCCAGGAGGCGCTTCACAGAACTGACACCACTAATCCATCCCAGCACCAAGAAAAATAGAAAACCGGGCAGCACTCCAGTATACAAGTGGTCTCAGTTTATATAGAGGGTAAGTAACCTTAGTAGTGCAACATTTCGGCTCTTTAGAGCCTTAATCATGCATGATTAAGGCTCTAAGGAGCCTAAACGGTGCACTACTGAGGTTGCTTATGCTCTAATAAACTGAGACCACTTGTATACTGGAGTGCTGCCCAGTTTTCTATTTTTCTTGAAGCGTTTTTGTGTGTCTGGAGTGTTCCTTTAAGGTGAACAAAAGCCCCAAGAAATGCTCAAGGTTCCCTTCATTAAAGGCTAATTGAAAACATGACCAATCTATCAACCCACCATGTTGGGTGTCATATGTTATAGACAAGTATATATCCCCATGGCTTATGTCTCCTTTTTATAAACCTTATACATTCACAAAATATCATTTTGGTATGCATATTACTCTGAATATTATAGAATACAATAATAAGTATACCTAAAACATCTTAAACAATTCCATCTACCATATCCTAAAAGGACACATCCAAGCACCATAACCACAAATTAGTGCTATTGTGGTTATGGTGCCAGGAATGTCCTGCCCCTTCCCCCTCCTGCCCATTGTAAAAAAACAAAACAAAAAAAAAACAAAAAAAAACATTTTAGAACAGTTTGACTTCTTGTTCGGATTTGCTGGGCACCACTCAAAACCTCCAATACTTCTTACGAAGAGCCGGAAGTTCTCTATATGAACTAAGTCCAGCGGTGTAAGGTTTAGCTCATTGGCTAAGAGTGATCAGCTGAAACTCTCCAATGAGCTAGCCTTACATTGCAGAGGTTGGCTCACAAGAGTTAACTGAAACTCATGCTTAGGAACTTCCAGCTCTCCATAGGAAATGGTGGAGGTTGGGAGGGGTGGGAGCATAGTGGTTATGGTACTTGGAGTGTTTTTATTTTTTTTTTTAAGCAATTCCTTGTTTCTATCCAGAAATAACAAAAATGACAGCATCTGTCTCACCATTCAGGATATTCAGAATCATCTTTTAATTTCACTTCTGGCCCAGTTTTGTAAATATTGACCCCCATAGCATGTGTAGTCAAGATTGCTGGGTCTTTGCAAATTTCAGGTCCTTTAAGAACTTCTTTGGCAACTCCTTTCCCCTTCCCCTTCACAACTGAGAAAAAAAAAAAAAAAGTCAAAACTATTTAATTTACCTCTCTAACACTACAACATTCATCATAAACAGACCTCAGGCAAAACTTTCATTAGGATAGTTTTTTTAAAGAGACATGTACAAAATACTGTGTTACTGTTTTCCAAAGAGGCATGTACAAACATACTGTGACTGCATTTATTTAGAGATGACCAACACCAAGCATCCCTTCAAAATGCATTTTACATTCCAAAGTAGGAATGAGTTATTTCCACTTGCCAGTCCACAGTGCCCTTCTAGTTGAGACGATGCAGATATCAATGATTGATAAACACAGAGTTGCATTAAATGTTGCAGACAAAGGTGTGTAGAGTACTCTGTTAAAGGACCACTCTAGGCACCCAGACCACTTCAGCTTAATGAAGTGGTCTGGGTGCCAGGTCCAGCTAGGGTTAACCCATTTTTTTTATAAACATAGCAGTTTCAGAGAAACTGCTATGTTTATTAATGATTATGCCTTCCCCAAATCCTCTAGTGGCTGTCTCATTGACAGCCGCTAGAGGCGCTTGCGTGATTCTCACTGTGAAAAATCACAGTGAGAGCACGCAAGCGTCCATAGGAAAGCATTGTAAATGCTTTCCTATGCGACCGGCTGAATGCGCGCGCAGCTCTTGTCACGCGTGCGCATTCAGCCGACGGGGCAGAACGGAGGCAGAGATCTCCCCGCCCAGTGCTGGAAAAAGGTACGTTTTACCCCTTTTCCCCTTTCCAGAGCCCGGCGGGAGGGGGACCCTGAGGGTGGGGGCACCCTCAGGGCACTATAGTGCCAGGAAAACGAGTATGTTTTCCTGGCACTAGAGTGGTCCTTTAAATCCCAAAAATCTTGGAAAACAATCCAATCCGGATCTGCTTTCATAAACCATACATAAAAAATAGACACAAACAATTGTGTAGCTCTAACAGCATAAACCATCGAATTACTTGAGACAGAGCAAATGTGTAACCCATGCTCTCTTGATAAAGGTATGTCAGGGTAAATAATTAACTTTCCCTGCAATAAGTAGGACTTGTTTCCAGTCCCTTAGCTAGAGCTGACTGGTGTGTGTGATTTCTCATCCAACAGTGTAATGATGACAGCAGCAGGAACAGTATGAGTGGCTTACTAAATCAATGGATATTATGGATACAGGAAGTGGACATATACTAAGGAAAGGCTGGTCTGCCTTAATACAGGGCTGAAAATAAATAAATAAATAAAAAATAAATTCACTTACTACCCCTTCATAACAATGTTATCAGTATCTATGATCAGCTGAGTGGACTAGCAGTGACAAGGAACATGTAGGATGATTGCCCCAATAAAAAGAAAACATGATTGGCTTTAATGTAAAGTTGAGATGCAATTATTGAAATTGAATGAGTGAAGAATTAAAATGATTTAAATTAGAATTCGAGCAGGGTCCTGATGAAGCCATTGTTCCTGTAACATTTTGTAATAGCCTCACTCTCTTATAATACTATAAAGCGCTGCGGAAGACATTGGCCCTATATTAATTGTAAAAATAATAACCAATACTGGTTAGCGTGCATTTGAAGAGGAGGGAGTCTATTCTATAACCACACACGCTGGGCTTTGATTTGCAGAGGCGCCTGGCACTGCATTTTATCACTGCCACTCATCTCCTACCAGGAGCATGGAAATAGCATCTAGGTCTGCAGTAAATGGGATGCTTGAGTGGTCATGGCCATCTTGGCGATACCTGACTTCCTTGTTGAGCTCTTTTACAAGGGAAGCCCTTGGGATCATGTAACTGGAAGAGCACTGACAGGTCAATTTAAGTGGGGGGTTGGGGGCTTGTATAGTTATGCATTAAGAATTTATTTTAATAAAAACAGGTTTGTCCCCCTGTTTAGTTTGTATTACTTTTTCCCATTGGTCAACAAAATATCCTGTACAAATACAGACATTAACAGTTAAAGGGTAGGCCTATATTCAAGGTCAGAAAAATATATAATAAGTGGAGCGCTGATTAAATGAATGTGCGAGGGGTTAACTAAATAGGGTACCTAACTACCTATAGAATACAATACAAATACATAAATGTATAACCCCTTCTATAGTAATGGACCAGAAAATTACCTTACTAGCGCACTCAAAGTAAAGTAAAACACAATTTAATATAAAAAATTCAAACACAATATAAAAGAAATCAATCACTTGTGCGTAAAAATGTCCTTTCCGAACACAGAAAGCAACCACTTTCAGATACAGTATAAAATAAAGCAATCATTAATGCAGAAAAATGTCCTGTTCGAACTATTAAATAGAAGCCATAAAAAAGTCCAGACCTTATTCAGATGCTCGGCGTCCCGAGTCAGAATATATGATGTTGAAAAAAGTATTGAATAAAAGTCCTTTTGTTATCTGAGTTATGGCTTGTAGTGATGGGAGTCAGACCTCTCCAGACGCGTTTCTCCGCTCCTGCGGCTTTTTCAATGGATGAGGTCTGTCTAAGTGCATTCTCTTATATAGCAGCTTGCCGATACCAATTTAGTCACAGTAAATTGCTCACAGATACAAGATTTAACTTACGTATAACTTGGTGATAAGAATGTATCATAATACAGTAACTTTTGAATCTTAATGCTTGTTTTGACCAGCAAGTAGCGATTTTACAATCTGTTGATTAACGTTACTATAGTAACGCCCGCCCAGGCAGATTTGAATGTAACTGCCGTTTTGTGTTCTCGGGCAGAAAATAATAACAGGATATTCACAAACGCTCATATTTAGAATAAAATATAAATGTATTAGGCATGGGTG
Organism: Pelobates fuscus; assembly: GCF_036172605.1. Taxonomy (NCBI): domain Eukaryota; kingdom Metazoa; phylum Chordata; class Amphibia; order Anura; family Pelobatidae; genus Pelobates; species Pelobates fuscus. The sequence continues at coordinate 352,660,395 of NC_086321.1, forward strand.
CTATGTAACTAAATGGTTCAATAGCAGCAGAATTGCATAGAACGAGAATATTACTGATGATTTCTAATTGAAGTTTTGCATTTCTGATATTTTGTTAGCTACCGATGTTATACTAAATAGACTTAACTGTGACTTTGAATATTCAATCTATTACATAAAAAACTGGAAATAAGTGAAAGTCACTCACATCTGAGCAGAATTAGACTTGCATCAAAAAATGCAAATGTTCATATACCCAGATTTGAAAAATGTATTTATTTTAGACAACAGGAATGTTCAAAAAAATTTTATTCCCTTATATTTACTTCCGTTGCTATAGCAACGTCTGCCTCAGCAGATTTCAATATACCGTATATACTCGAGTATAAGCCGACCCGAATATAAGCCGAGGCCCCTAATTTTATCCAAAAAAACTGGGAAAACTTATTGACTCGAGTATAAGACTAGGGTGGGAAATGCAGCAGCTACTGGTAAATTTCTAAATAAAATTAGATCCTAAAAAAAATATATTAATTGAATATTTATTTACAGTGTGTGTATAATGAATGCAGTGTGTGCGTATGTGTGTGTGTATGAGTGCAGCGTGTGTGTATGAGTGCAGCGTGTGTGTATGAGTGCAGCGTGTGTGTATGAGTGCAGCGTGTGTGTATGAGTGCAGTGTGTGTGTATGAATGCAGTGTGTGTGTGCATGAATGCAGTGTGTGTGTGTATGAATGCAGTGTGTGAATGCAGTGTGTGCAGGGCCGGTGCAAGGATATTTGCCGCCGTAGGCAAAAAATTTTTTGCCGCCCCCTCCCCCCCCATATGTCCTGACTTCCCCTCCTCCTCCCTCAGTGGTCCTTACCTCCCCACCCCCGTGTTCCTTCACCCCCCCCCAGTGGTCCTGACTCACCCCTCCCCTAGTGGTCCTTACCCTCCCCTCCCCTAGTGGTCCTTACTTCCCCCTCCCCTCCCATAGTGGTCCTTATACCCCCCTCCCTCCCATAGTGGTCCTTATACCCCCCTCCCTCCCATAGTGGTCCTTATCCCACCCCCTCCCATAGTGGTCCTTATACCCCCCCTCCCTCCCATAGTGGTCCTTATACCCCCCTCCCTCCAATAGTGGTCCTTATCCCCCCCCCTCCCTCCCATAGTGGTCCTTATACCCCCCTCCCTCCCATAGTGGTCCTTATACCCCCCTCCCTCCCATAGTGGTCCTTATCCCACCCCCTCCCATAGTGGTCCTTATACCCCCCCTCCCTCCCATAGTGGTCCTTATACCCCCCCTCCCTCCAATAGTGGTCCTTATCCCCCCCCCCTCCCTCCCATAGTGGTCCTTATACCCCCCTCCCTCCCATAGTGGTCCTTATCCCACCCCCTCCCATAGTGGTCCTTATCCCACCCCCTCCCATAGTGGTCCTTATACCCCCCCTCCCTCCCATAGTGGTCCTTATACCCCCCCTCCCTCCAATAGTGGTCCTTATCCCCCCCCCTCCCTCCCATAGTGGTCCTTATACCCCCCTCCCTCCCATAGTGGTCCTTATCCCACCCCCTCCCATAGTGGTCCTTATCCCACCCCCTCCCATAGTGGTCCTTATCCCACCCCCTCCCATAGTGGTCCTTATACCCCCCCTCCCTCCCATAGTGGTCCTTATACCCCCCCTCCCTCCAATAGTGGTCCTTATCCCCCCCCTCCCTCCCATAGTGGTCCTTATACCCCCCCTCCCTCCAATAGTGGTCCTTATCCCCCCCCCTCCCTCCCATAGTGGTCCTTATACCCCCCCCTCCCTCCCATAGTGGTCCTTATACCCCCCCCTCCCTCCCATAGTGGTCCTTATCTCCCTTTTTTTTGTTATTAATTTTTTTTATTATTATTATTTTTTTTTTTTTTTTTATATATTTATTTTTTTTCGTCCCCCCTCCCTGCTTGATATATGGCAGGGAGGGGGGCTCCTTCCCTGGTGGTCCAGTGGCATTGGCAGTTCAGTGGGGGGGAGAGGGGGGCTGGCAGAGCTGTAACTTACCTGTTCTGCAGCTCCTGTCAGCTCTCTCCTCCTCCGCGCGGTCTGTGCAGCTCCTTCTATCAGCTCACACTGTAAGTCTCGCGAGAGCCGCGGCTCTCGCAAGACTTACACTGGGAGCTGACCGAGGTGCTGAACGGACGGCGCAGAGGAGGAGAGAGCTGACAGGAGCTGCAGAACAGGTAAGTTACAGCTCTGCCAGCCCCCCTCTCCCCCGGTCTGTATTATGGCAATGCAAATTGCCATAATACAGACAGTGACTCGAGTATAAGCCGAGTTGGGGTTTTTCAGCCCAAAAAATGGGCTGAAAAACTCGGCTTATACTCGAGTATATACGGTACTTATTATTGCATATTGTTAGAAAGAAAATTTAGTTTCATTTACTTTACTTTCGTGGTTATAGTAACGTACTTTCGTTTCTATGGTAACGTCTACCTTAGCAGGTTTAAATTTCCCTAATAAAGAAGGGAAAATACATAGTAAATAATGTTACTGTATTATTATGAATAAAGCATTACTATAATCCAGAGTTACTATAATATAACTTGAATATATATAGGTGATATACAAAAATTCTGCTAATTTGAACCTATTGATTTCCATATTTACATATACTTAGGGCCCTTTCTTTGGTTCATAAAAATAGACCACATATTATAATAACCATTGGATTTTAGAAGGAAAATTTATCCCAAAAAGTGGCATAGCTCGAACTCAGCATTTAAACCCTTAGGCTGCAGCGTGTCTAATTGGTATATCCATTTCATCTCGGCTATGCCAAGTTGTTTGGTGTGGTCTCCTCCTCTCCAGTTTTTATTCACTTTACAAATTCCCTTAAAGTTCAAAAGGCTCATATCCGAATTATGTTTTTGTGTAAAGTGGGCAGAAACTGAGTGTTGCATATATCCTTTCTTTATATTCAGCATATGTTCTCTGATTCTGACATACAATTGCCTTTTTGTTCTTCCCACATATTGGAGTCCACATGGGCACTCAAATACATATATAACATTAGTGCTTTGGCAGGTGATATGATCTTTTATTTTGAAAGATTCCGTCTTAGTCTTACAGTTTCTTTTAATCACTTCAAATATTCCTTTTGCTTGTTTATACCTGCTTCCTTTGCATGCAATGCAGTCCAAGCAGTGGAAAAAAACATTCTTCTTAGTTGTAATTGGGGCGTATTTGCCTTTTAGATGTTTGTTTGTTATTTTCCTTCTTAAATTCGGTGCACCCCTGAAAATAATCTTAGGTTTTTCCGGTAAACTGCTTGCCAGAATTTTATCTTTTCTCATGGGTGTTCATTCCAGATGTAGTTATCTTCCCAATCTCCCATAAACAAGTTAGCGAAACTCGGGGCAAATTTAGTCCCCATCGCCGTTCCCTTCTTCTGGAGATAGAACTGATCTTCAAACAGAAAATAATTGTTTTTCAAAATGAAAGCAATCCCTTCTATTATGAATGAGATTTGTGTGTCCTCTAGTTCTCCATCTCTCCTTAGTGCATTACTCACGGAGTCGCATCCTTGTTGGTGATCAATAATCGTGTATAATGAAGTCACATCTGTGGATACTAGGATATAGTCTTCTTGCCAAGAAATGGAATCGATTTCCTTGATCATCTGAGTCGTATCTTTGAGATGTGACTTTACCTTAGACACATAAGGTTGCAAAAATGTGTCTATGTATTGTGACAAATTTGACGTAATTGAGTTGATCCCTGATATTATTGGCCGGCCCGGTGGTGAAGTCAGATCCTTGTGGATCTTAGGTACTTTTTTCAACATCATATATTCTGACTCGGGACGCCGAGCATCTGAATAAGGTCTGGACTTTTTTATGGCTTCTATTTAATAGTTCGAACAGGACATTTTTCTGCATTAATGATTGCTTTATTTTATACTGTATCTGAAAGTGGTTGCTTTCTGTGTTCGGAAAGGACATTTTTACGCACAAGTGATTGATTTCTTTTATATTGTGTTTGAATTTTTTATATTAAATTGTGTTTTACTTTACTTTGAGTGCGCTAGTAAGGTAATTTTCTGGTCCATTACTATAGAAGGGGTTATACATTTATGTATTTATATTCAAGGTCAACCCAGTGGTGTATCCTGGTTTTGTGCTGCCCTAGGCAGGACAAAACTCAGGCGCCCCTCTCCCACACCCCGCGACACCCCCCCCCCCGCGACACCCCCGTCCCGCCTTCTAAATACACACACACAAATTCACTGACAGATACGCATACACTAGCTAACACACACACACACACACACTCACTAGCAGACACACACACACACTGTCAGACACACACACACACTCTCTGTCAGACACACACACACACTCTCTGTCAGACACAGACACTCTCTAATATATAATAATATATAATACAATATATAATAATATAATATATAATATATAATATATAATAAAATATATAATATAATAATATAAAATATATAATATAAAATATAATAATAATTTAATAATATAATAATATATAATTAATTTAACCTACCCCCCAGCCTCCTTACCTTTGGGAATGCTGGGGGGAGGTCTCTTTCTCCCTGGTGGTCCAGTGGCTGTCGGTCGGGCTGCTGTGCGCTGGCGGGTAGGCGGCTGGCGAGGGAGCTCTTCCTCTGAGCTCTCTGCTCAGCTCCCTCGCGCGCCGCAGAGTGAGGCTGGGAGCCGGAAGATGACGTCATATTCCGGCTCCCAGCCTCACTCTGCGGCGCGCGAGGGAGCTGAGCAGAGCGCTCAGAGGAAGAGCTCCCTCGCCAGCCGCCCGGCCCATCAGCCCGACCGGCAGCCCAGTTAGCCGCAAGGCTAACAAGGCATTTGCCATAGGCATTTGGGGGTGGCGTTTTTTGCCGCCCCCTGGAAAATGCCGCCCAAGGCAAATGCCTTGTTTGCCTTGCGGCTAAAACGCCCCTGGGTCAACCTTACATTAAAGATTACATGCGCAGTAGGACAGTTGTTGTGGTTAACATTCCTAAAATTTGTGTGAGTTTAGTCAGTGAACTGGTTACTTCTCTTACTAAACCTCTCTTTCACCTTCCTATCTTTTCTGGGGTCTGCAACTTAAAGGGACACTCTAGGCACCCAGACCACTTCTGCCCATTGGAGTGGTCTGGGTGCCAACTCCCACTACCCTTAACTCTGCAGCTGTAATTATTGCAGTTTTTTATAAACTGCAATAATTACATTGCAGGTTTAACTCCACCTCTAGTGGCTGTCTACTAGACAGCCACTAGAGGTCACTTCCTAGTTTGTAGCACAGGTTTCCTGTGCTAGAGCGTCGCTGGACGTCCTCACGCTGTGTGAGGACCTCCAGCGTCGCTCAAAACCCCATAGGAAAGCATTGAAATGATTTTTCAATGCTTTCCTATGGGGAGACGTAATGCGCATGCGCTGCATTTCTGCGCATGCGCATTAGGTCTCCTCGGCCGGTGAGCGAGATTAGTCTCGCCCACCGGCCGACGTAATCACTAGGAGGAGCGTCGCGGAGGCGGAGACAGCGGCGAGGGACATCGCCGCTGTCCCAGGTTAGTCACTGAACGGGTTTTCACCCCTTCAGTAACCGGGGATTGGGGGGTGGGAGGGAGAGGGACCCTCCAGTGCCAGAAAAACGGATCGTTTTTCTGGCACTGGAGTTTCCCTTTAAACAGTTTTTTCGTTTTTCTTTTCACATTCTTTTATGAAAGTTTTTTTTTCCCCTTTAACCCCTTAAGGACACATGATATGTGTGACATGTCATGATTCCCTTTCATTCCAGAAGTTTGGTCCTTAAGGGGTTAAAACATTAACACAATATGTTTAAGGAACATAAAATTCACATAATTAACACAAGGGGGAACAAGGTTAATTTTTTTTTTCCAAAATGGAAAACTGTTTTAATTATAATTATAAACAGGTTTTGTGCTATTTTTTTGTGAAGTGAAGGGTTTGATGGGGTCAGTCTGAGCATGTTGTGCATTCAGAATGCTGACACCCCCCCCCCCCCTTTAATTTCTAGGATTTTTAGGACCCCCTTCCATGACCTGCCTGAGATGCCATTGGTCCTTGAAGGGTTAAAGGGAGGTCAGCGGCCAATACACGGCGGTCAGACCACAGGATACAGAATATCACGGGAGACATTCCCTCCTCACCCGCTTTCTTGGCGTAACTCCTCGCCGGTGCCCACCGGGGGCGAGACAGGTCCACCGCAGCCCTCCACAGCGCTCTGCAGGCAGCCATCACACCACACGTGCAGACACTTCCGGGTCACGCTGCCGCGCACGGCACGCCGGGAAGTGTAGTTCAATCTGCCACCGTGGCGCCTCCCTTCCAGCCCTCTCAGACACTTTGACAAGTTGGCTGCTGGGGTATTTAGGTGGGAGCCAGTCACTCTATACAAGTGGGCTTTTAAGCAGCAACTGCTAATAACTAAACCCCCCTCCTCCCCCTTTATTCTTGTTACTACTTATTATATTGTACTCAGAGGTGCTTGTTCACACTCTCTGGCCTCCAGTTCCTTTTATGTTGGGTTCTATGTGAATCCCATAATCCTCTGCGTGACCCCCCCCCCCCCTCCCCAAATTCGACAACATGGCTGAGCAGCTGCTGGGACTGTGTGAGTACCTGGGAGGGAAGGGGTGCAGCCTGGGCATGAGGCATTCATGGGGAGGGAGGGGTTAAAATGGCAAGAACATTGTCTTGATACTATTATGTTTTATATATCTATACTTGTATATATTTTTATACACACACTCACACTCACTCTGTTTAAGACCAGTCCATGCCATGCACTCCTACCAGAGTTTTTACTAATAGACGAATAAGCATCATGGTAGTTGTAGTCCATAATAGGGAAAGGGTAGTATATTTCTAGTTGTAGGTGAACTTCGATGGGGTAAAAAAATAGGAACGTGTTTATAGGATGTGTAATAAAGTAGAATTGTGTCATGGATATTATGAATATACAGCTATTATGAATATTACAATAATTCTCTCTTCCCCCCCCCCCCCCCCCCCCTCGTTTTTTGTTTTTGTTTTTTTTCCTCGCTAGGGTAAATGTTTCTCTGTTTGGATCTCCATCACTGTGGATAACGGAATGGAATTTCAGGTGCCTAGCTCTGCTTCTGGTTCTATAAGGATGCCCACTGACCACCCACAGGTTGACATGGAAAATTCAGACAGACTACTTTCAGAGCCACCACAGGCTTGTGATAATGCCTGCCAGAATTTATGTCATGGCCCAGTGGAATCGGCCTTTGGTGACACTTTGGGTAGGGCACCACCTCGTGTTGACAGTTGCCCTGATATGGACACAAGGCCTCCGCTCACCCCAGATTTAATTTGTATGGATTTAGATGCGCAGCTGGAGGATTCTGGGCACGGGTACACCTTTCATATGCAGGAGCTACTAAGTGAGCTGCCCATGTTGGACCACCAAAAAGAACAAGCAGAGCTTGGCTTGCCAAATGCCAGCCATTGTAAAGAGACACTCAATGGGGATGCAGAACCCAAGGATGGCCACACTGAGTGTGCACCGTGCCCATTACACATAGTCACAGGAAAAGGCCTAGCACAAGGTGTTCCTCATTTATCTGAATCAAGCACTATGTCTTCCAGTAGTCTGGGTCTTTTTCGGACAGAATCTGCCTCTGGGGAACTGATGAGCCTCTTTCAGTGTGAAGACGGATCATTGGCACAAGGAGAAATGGGCATACCTCTGGCCAGACTTGAATCTGTGCCAAGGAATCAGCCTCCCAGCCTTCATTCTTTGCAAGATCAAGTACGTGATTGTTTAGGGTGGAATGAAGAAGAAACAACATCCTCTTCATCTGAGCTTAGTAGAGAGGATTCATCTTGTAGCCTAGCAGAGTTGACTGAACCAGCTTGGACAGAGTACCGGAAACCACCACCTTCTCTACAGGAAAGTGAGGAAGATCAGAAAATAGGGGTACGTAAACTCAAGTTTTCTGTATTGTTTTTTTTTAACATTATAAAAGGATGAATGTTCCATGCTGGACCTCGTGAGGCATTATGTAGATAATCACTAAAAATACTAGGCAAAAGTAAGAATTTGGCTCATCGTATCAGGATGCGGCCATTATTTGCAGTGGGACCTAAACATAAGACATGTAAGCGTTTGACAACAATGTAGTTATTTAGATTTCAGGAACAAAACCACTGCACCATGACCGCGGTGGTCAGGTAGCTGTTACACCTTAATTTCCAGTGTCTGAAAAAAAACTATCAAACAGAAGTGCTCATGGTCTTTTAAAGTATGTTTTAAAAGAAATAGTCAAAGAGGTGTGTACCTGTGTATACTATACATACCATATAAATATACACTGCTCCAAAAAAAAAAAGGGAACACTTAAACAACACAATGTAACTCCAAGTCAATCACACTTCTGTGAAATCAAACTGTCCACTTAGGAAGCAACACTGAGTGACAATAAATTTCACATGCTGTTGTGCAAATGGGATAGACAACAGGTGGAAATTATAGGCAATTAGCAAGACACCCCCAATAAAGGAGTGGTTCTGCAGGTGGTGACCACAGACCACTTCCCAGTTCCTATGCTTCCTGGCTGATGTTTTGGTCACTTTTGAATGCTGGCGGTGCTTTCACTCTAGTGGTAGCATGAGACTGAGTCTACAACCCACGCAAGTGGCTTAGGTAGTGCAGCTCATCCAGGATGGCAGATCAATGCGAGCTGTGGCAAGAAGGTTTGCTGTGTCTGTCAGCGTAGGGTCCTGAGCATGGAGGCGCTACCAGGAGACAGGCCAGTACATCAGGAGACGTGGAGGAGGCCGTAGGAGGGCAACAACCCAGCAGCAGGACCGCTTCCTCCGCCTTTGTGCAAGGAGGAACAGGAGGAGCACTGCCAGAGCCCTGCAAAATGACTTTCAGCAGGCCACAAATGTGCATGTGTCTGCTCAAACGGTCAGAAACAGACTCCATGAGGGCCTGACATCCACAGGTGGGGGGTTGTGCTTACAGCCCAACACCGTGCAGGACGTTTGGCATTTGCCAGAGAACACCAAGATTGTCAAATTCGCTACTGGCGCCCTGTGCTCTTCACAGATGAAAGCAGGTTCACACTAAGCACATGTGACAGTCGTGACAGAGTCTGGAGACGCCGTGGAGAACGTTCTGCTGCCTGCAACATCCTCCAGCATGACCGGTTTGGCAATGCGTCAGTAATGGTGTGGGGTGGCATTTCTTTGGGGGGCCGCACAGCCTTCCATGTGCTCGCCAGAGGTAGCCTGACTGCCATTAGGTACCGAGATGAGATCCTCAGACCCCTTGTGAGACCATATGCTGGTGCGGTTGGCCCTGGGTTCCTCCTAATGCAAGAGAATGCTAGACCTCATGTGGCTGGAGTGTGTCAGCAGTTCCTGCAAGACGAAGGCATTGATGCTATGGACTGGCCTGCCCGTTCCCCAGACCTGAATCCAATTGAGCACATCTGGGACATCATGTCTCGCTCCATCCACCAACGTCACGTTGCACCACAGACTGTCCAGGAGTTGGCAGATGCTTTAGTCCAGGTCTGGGAGGAGATCTCTCAGGAGACCATCCGCCACCTCATCAGGAGCATGCACAGGCGTTGTAGGGAGGTCATACAGGCACGTGGAGGCCACATACACTACTGAGCCTCATTTTGACTTGTTTTAAGGACATTACATCAAAGTTGGATCAGCCTGTAGTGTGTTTTTCCACTTTAATTTTGAGTGTAACTCCAAATCCAGACCTCCATGGGTTGAAAAACTTGATTTCCATTTTTTAATCTTTGTGTGATTTGTTTTCCGCACATTCAACTATGTAAAGGACAAAGTATTTCAGAAGAATATTTAATTCATTCAGAACTAGGATGTGTTATTTTTGTGTTCCCTTTGTTTTGAGCAGTGTATAATTGAATAGAGTTGTCTTACTGCTGCAGTTATTTTCAAAAGCAGTCATGTGCAGGAAAAATAGATTGGGATCCTCCTTATACCATAACCTATGATAAAAAAGGAAAGGTTGTTATGGTGCATCTTTAATACCAAGTTAGAAGCAAAAAAAAGCCTCTGATCTCCACTTTTCTCATAAAAAATGCATAACCTTTTGGGGTGAGTGGTTTCCTCCTGCTCCAGCCAGCTTTTTTTTGGGAGGGGGGAGAGTTGGGGATATTCATGACTACTGAATTCATTATTAATTGAATTCTATATGCTTGTAAGTTGTTGTTGTTGTGTTTTTTTTTTTTCCCTCTTTCTGCTTATAAAATATAAACTACAGGTCAGGCTTATGTTATTTCTTTTTCAGTGTAATTCAAACTTTAGAAAAGAAAAAGTTACCTGCGCTCTCTCCTTAATCCCTATGTATATTTAGACAAATGGAGGTCATTTAGTTGCTCCAATGGCTATTGGAGGGAATGCCCGCCCCATCCCATTTGTTCCCTATTAAGGGTTAATAAGCATATAGGGGTGCATATAAAAAATACCCCTCTCTCTCATTAGAGATATCTTTGCCAGAAGCTCAAGGAAGCCGGCTGAAGGTTCAGTGTTAGGACCCGCTTAGGGGGAGTCTGCCTTGACGTTGGAAGGTGGGCATTCCCTCCAATGGCCATTGGAGCAACTGAATGACCTCCATTTTGTCTAAATATACAGCGGGATTAAGGAGAGAGCGCAGGTAACTTTTTTTTTTTTTGGTTTTTACTATATATTGGGGCTGATGTGTACTTTAGTCCTTGCTGCCGGCCCAGTAGTGATGGGAGTGAGCGCAGGTCTTCTCTTTTTGTATTTGTAATTAAAACTTTGTTAATACACGTTTGCATACAATTAAATTTAATTAAATGGAAATTGTAGGTAATGCAGGGCTTGACCAATTTATTTGGAATCTAGGAGCCAGCTAAAGAAGTTAGGAGCCAGTCATTTTCAAAGAGAAAATGCAATTCTTAAAGGGACACTATAGTCACCAGAACCTCCACAGCTTGATGTAGCTGTTCTGGTGTCTATAGCCTGTTCCTGCGGGCGTTTCAGTGTAAGCACTGCCTTTTCTGCGAATGCGTTTCACTACTGAAATGAGCTTCCTCGGTCAGCTGTCTGACTGAATAAGGTGGGTTCAATACCTGGTACCTACACTATTGGCTTTCTATTTGGAGGTTCATCTGTACCAGAAGAGAGTTGTGTTGCTGCCCTAAAGAGCATAGAGCCGCTAATTACTTAATCGATTTAGGCTCCAGCCCATGTGAGTGAATCTAGTTACCATCTATCTGCACATATCTTACTGATATAATCTACACTATATTTGTGTTTTGTTTTTTTCACCCCTCTTAAATATTTGTTGCCTCATTTAGATGCATTCTAATATAAAGTAAATACAAAAAGAAAAGTCCTGCGCTCACTCCCATCACTCCTGGGCGGCAGCAACGACCACAGTACACATCAGCTCCAATACATATAGTAAAAACCAAAGAAAAAAAGTTACCTTCGCTCTCTCCTTAATCCCTATGCATATTTAAACAAATGGAGGTCATTTAGTTACTCCAATGGCCACTGGAGGGAATGCCCACCTGCCAACGTCAAGGCAGACCCCCCTAGACGGGTCCTACACTGACCCTTTACCTTGCTTCCTTGAGCCTCTGGCAAAGATATCTCCAATGAGACCGATACTTATTAACCCTTAACCCCTTAAGGACGGAGCCAAATGTACACGTTGTGAACGAAACAAAATGTAAACAAAACCTGGCATTTGCGCTATATGTCTGTCCAACCGTAATTCACCTCTTTCATATTAAATGCACCCCCCTTATTATATATCATTTTATTCAGGGGCAACGGGGCTTTCATTTAATATCAAATATTTAGCTATGAAACATAATTTAATATGAAAAAAATGGGAGAAAATAAGATTTTTATTTTTTTTGTTCTACATGACATTTTAACTGTCAATGTCATAATACTGTTTGCTTTTACTGCAATAAAATACACGTTTGTATTCAGCAAAGTCTCACGTGTAAAATAGTACCCCCTATGTACAGGTTTTATGGTGTTTTGGGAAGTTACAGGGTCAAATATAGCGTGTTACATTTGAAATTGAAATTCGCCAGATTGGTTACGTTGCCTTTGAGACTGTATAGTAGCCCAGGAAATAAATTTACACCCATAATGGCATACCATTTGCAATAGTAGACGACCCAAGGTATTGCAAATGGGGTATGTCCAGTCTTTTTTTTTTTTTTAAATTCTTTATTTTTCTCGTGCATAAGAATAACATGCATAGACAATGTGCCACAATAGCACGCATTCAGGTTATATCAGCGGATCATAGCGGCATTGAGTGTGCTGCACAATTTTTGTTTTTTACAGAAAAGTGAAAACCTAAAACATCTGTCAAACGGACATTCAACCCAGTCTGCAATACTGTGTTAGCTGGTATTATAAACTCTTTAAGTGTTTGTGCGTGGAGGGGAAGCATTGGCAAACAGCGTCATTGGTAGGTCTCTAATTGCGGGTGTAAGGGCAAGTCAGTGTGACCTGTAGTTTTACAGCACAGTGTATGTGATGGGGGTGTGCTCATGAGCCATAGTTGGCTTGCATCCAGTGTTTTTTTTGTTTTTTTAAAAAGGCGGTCGTCCTGCGTGTGGTGGAGTTCCCCTCTGGGTGGGGTGGGGAGGGGGTTTAGTTGGGGTTCTGGATGTGTGCTGTGAGTCCATGGAGGTAGTCTGTGGGTAAGAGTATATGCCTTGCCTATGGAAGTGAAAGGAGGGCTACTTCAGAGGTTCTCGGCAGGGCCTGCAGCCGTGGGGGTTAAACGGTATTTAACTGTATAATGTGTGTTAGGACTGTAGAGGGTGGTGTCTCGTCCCTGTTCTGCTCCCGAGGGGAGCATTGTACCTCCAGGCCTGGACCTGGATCAGAGCGTGGTGCCTAAGTTGCCAGCGTTGCGTGGCCAGTGTCAATGTTTGGGGGGGTCATAAGTTGACCTGTAGGTACACGGGGTGGGGGGGTGCGGTCATCGGTCACAGTACTTTGTTGAGAAAAACAAAGTAATATATGAAAGAATAATTATAGCATTTAAACATTAGTGATCGGAGTGGTCACCAGTCCTAGTAGGCTGGTATCAGCCGGTCTCTGCCGAGTGCCCATGGCCATTCAGGTGGTTACCGCCACATAGGCATCTGGCCTTGTCTCCAGAGGCACAAAAGGAAGCACTGTGTCCGGATTCCACGCGTGGGGCGCCGGGGCCGTGCTGAGCGGTTTAACCGGTTTCAAAGCGTCCTGGGACAGTCCTAAGGTCGGTAACAGGCCTCTCGCTTCCTGCATGTCCCGGATAGGGTGTGTTTCGGTGCCATGCTGGACTTCTAAAGTGTGCTGCAATCTCCATCGATACAGGATGCCTCTGGCACGAAGCAGGGTTGTGAAAGTCTGCAACGACCTTCTCCAGGCCATGGTGTATCCCGATAAGTCCGTGAAGAACGAGAGCTGCATTCCTTCAAAGGTGTAAGGTGAGTGATTCCGGACAGCTCCCATAACTGCTGATCTGTCTTTGCTACACCTAAATTTCACCAGGAGGTCTCTTGGTGCTGAGCTCGGCGCTTTTGACGACTTTTGCAGGCGGAACATCCCCTCTAGGCCCACTTGCTTTGCCTGCCTGGGAGGCAGTAGTGCTGCGAGGAGTCGCCTCAGCAGGTGTGGTGTCTTATCTTCCAGAGTCTCCTCCGACACCCCTCTTATCTTGAGGTTTAGGCTGTGCCTCTGGTCCTCTGCCACCGCTATCTTCTGTTCTGTTTTGGCCTGTTGTGCCTGCAGGTCTAATACCGCTTTCTGAAGTTGGGATGTTTGTTGGGCATTTTTGTGGGCATTGCCTTCTATGACTTCCATGCGGTTCGTTAGGCCTCGAACCTCTTGTCGGATTTGGGCCATATCTGCCTAGAGGTTCCGTCTGAGTTCCGCAAGGAGCTCTCTCATGATAGTCGTTGTTACCGGAGTAGAGTCCGGTGGAGAGGTGGAGGGTATGGTGGGTTGCGGCTCCATTGTATTCCCCTCTGGCAGTCCCATGCAGTAATCCTCCGATATTTCAGTATCTGCGTCTGAGCAGTCGGCCATCTCGGGCCCTGCTCCACTCCTGGCCTGGCGCCACAGGTCTCCGATATTCATGCCCATATGTGGTTTGTCGGATTTTTGTTTTTTGTTTTTCTTACCCATGGGCTTGTGGGTCAGGGCTTGTGGTGATTTGCCGGCGAATTAGGGCTTTTCAGACCCGATTTTGCGGCTATAAAGGCTTTAGTCGGCTCGGAGCTGCTGTAGCATGCGTCCGCTCGGTTCAGTGGCTTGGCTCCGCCCCCGTGTCCAGTCTTTTTTAGTAGCCATTTGGTCACAAACACTGGCCAAAGTTAGCGTTAGTATTTGTTTGTGTGTGAAAAATGCAAAAAACGCCAATTTTGGCCAGTGTTTGTGACTAAGTGGCTACTAAAAAAGACTGAACATACCCCATTTGCAATACCTTGGGTTGTCTACTATTGCAAATAGTATGCCATCATAGGGGTAATTTTCATTCTTGGGCTACCATAGGGTCATAAAGGCAACGTAAGAAATCTGGCGAATTTTAATGTGAAAAAAATGAAACACAAGCCTTATATTTGACGCTGTAATTTTTGAAAACACCATAAAACCTGTACATGAGGGGTACTGTTGTACTCGGGAGACTTCGCTGAACACAAATATTTGTGTTTCAAAACAGTAAAAAGTATTGCAGCAATAATATCGTCCGTGTAAGTGCTGTTTGTGCGTGAAAAATGCAAAAAACTTCACTTTTACTGGCGATATCATCATTGTAATAAATTTTACTGTTTTGAAACACTAATATTTGTGTTCAGCTAAGTCTCCCGAGTAAAACAGTACCCCCCATGTACAGGTTTTATGGTGTCTTGGAAAGTTATAGGGTTAAATATAGTGCTAGCAAATTAAATTTCCTATACTTTCGGCATGGGTTGTCAGGCAGGTCCTGCTAATTGTAATTAATTAGGATACCTAATTATGTAAAATTATTACATTAATATATGTGTAGAATTAATATATGTGTGTGTGTGTGTGTATATATATATATATATATATAATTTTTTTGAATATTTTTATATAGTGATATATACGTATATATATTATTTCATTCTGTGTATTTTGATATAAATATATATGTATTAATATCACAATATAGTTAGAACGAAATAAAACACATCTATATATTTAATATTTTATATTAAATTTTTTTACGTATTTACATTTTTTTTATATTCTATATAAATATATAACAAATATCAGTATCAGTCTACGTGTAATTTGATATTAATATATATAATTATATATATATATTATTAAAATACACCTAGACAGTGTATGTGTGTGTGTGTGTGTGTGTGTGTGTGTGTGTATATATATATATATATATATATATATATATATATATATATATATAAAATGATCCAAGTATATATATATATTTTTTTTTTTTACACTTATTTTAATTTATTTGAATTTGATTTCCAGCCAGCAGTGGGGACTAACTGTTAGTACAGTTAGTCCCCCTGCTGGCAATGCAGCAGCCAGCTATCCCAGCCATGTGATTGTGAGGTCCGTGGGATCGTGGGGGGGGAGCGTGGGATCGCCGGCGACCGGGTAAGTAACAAAAAACCGGAAGGCGTACAATTACGTCCTGCGGCGTTTAGAGCTGCTTTAAAAAGGACGTAATTGTACACCCCCCGGTCTTAAGAGGTTAATAGGGAACACATGGGATGGGTGGCAGCATTGTAACCTAGCTGTGTGATACAAAAAGTGGATACAAATACAAAAAGAAAAGTCCTGCGCTCACTCCATCACTCCTGGGCGGCAGCAACGACCACAGTACACATCAGCTCCAATACATTTAGTAAAAACCAAAGAAAAAAAGTTATCTGCGCTCTCTACTTTATCCCTATGTATATTTAAACAAATGGAGGTCATTTAGTTACTCCATCCCATGTGTTCCCTATTAAGGGTTAATAAGTATATAGGGGTGTATATAAAAAATACCCCTCTCTGTCGCAGTAGAGATATCTTTGCCAGAAGCTCAAGGAAGCAAAGTGAATAGTCCGTGTAGGACCCGCTTAGGGGGGTCTGCCTTGACGTTGACGTATTTAAAGTTTTTTTTTTTTTTTTTAATTATTTAAACACTCCACCACTATATATAAGTTTATCACTTATATTGTTTTGTACTATCTTTGGTGTGTGGAAAAGAGGGTATTCCCACACGTTTGTTTTAGAGCTACTATTGTCACTAAAAGCTCTAGATACTGAGCACACTTTCTCATATTGGAGATTAATCACAATAAGAATCTTTTCATGTTTAGTGCATGGTTTGTTTTAGTATTTTCACTGTTATGTCTTTCTTTCGCAGACACCGGAATTGTCCTTGGATTACCCCACTCCGGCAAAAGGTAGGATACTGTGTACTAATAGCATGCAGTAATATGTAATATATTGTTCATTGTGTGTCTATTACCTGGGTTTGTTTACTTTATTGTATACATAACATCAAATTAAATGTTGTGTTAGCAGCACTTTCAGGATTAATAGGTAGTACAGCGTAGCTCTATTGTATTTATTTTGTCTTGTGTTTAGGACTTTTTTGGCATGGACATTGATGTTAATACTGTCCTGCCATACCACGGATCAACTATCACGGTTTCAGACTGGAGAAATTCTGCAGAGTTGAATATTTCATCCAAGATGTACTTTTTTTTTAATTACTCCCATCCTAGCACAGATAAAGGATATTGCTGCACTGCAAGCATGCCATCATATAAACAAACACTGGGTTTGGCAGCACCCCCCCTTCTCCTCTATTATTTTTATCATTCACTTAATTAAGCATCTTGTTTCACTTGGTGTCGGCTCATGGTGGCCAGATGAGAAGGCACTTTCTTTCCATGACTTGGTGTCTTTCAGCTTGGCATATCACACACTGTTTACGTCTTGTTGATCTTGTGAAGGATGCTTAGGTGTTTCAAAATCATGGTTTTAGACAGGTACCAAACTCCTCTTCTAGATTGTCTGCTCACTCTCTTTTATTAGACCCTACTGACTTTACACTGAGAGTGTCTATAAATAAAATATTTTGTTAAAATGTATGTCAACCACTAGATGTGTTCCTGTATGCACATCAAAAGACTACCTGGTTTGCTTTATTCAGTGAATTGTTTACCGACTGCAAACGTTTTTGTAAGTTTAGGCCAAATATAAAATTTAGAAATTATATTTTTACAATTTTATAACAAGTATTGGCTAAATTGTGATTTTTCAGGTCATAAAACTGCTTCAGTAAAAAACAAACAAAAAAAAAAACCAAACTATCTTTTTTCCATAAATAAGCTAAATCCACCTCAATTTTATTTCCCTGTTAAACCATTCCGCTCCGAAGCTGTGATTCTTACTCCACAACAATAAATCATGGTTTGGGTGAGGTTCTCTCTAAGGAAAGTGGACAAAAATTATTTAAAATCAAATGCTTGTATAACATTACCCAAATGAAATGCTGAGAAAATGGTCTCCCACTGGTAAATGCACCCCAAACACTCTTTGGTTTTAGTTTTTCTCTCTCTTTTTTTTTTTTTTTTAGTTTCCTCGGGTTATGGGTACTAATCACAATGAATGTATTTTCATTCTTGATTAGGTTTTGCTAAATAATGTTTATTGGACTTGGTTATTTTTATTGTTCCCAAGTGCCTTTGTTACGGTTACCTCTGATCCAAAGTCGTCCTAATCTCACAAAAATACTTGTTCTTAAAATAGTATCTGTATCTAGCCT
This sequence comes from Pelobates fuscus, assembly GCF_036172605.1. Taxonomy (NCBI): domain Eukaryota; kingdom Metazoa; phylum Chordata; class Amphibia; order Anura; family Pelobatidae; genus Pelobates; species Pelobates fuscus. The sequence goes on from NC_086321.1 coordinate 352,678,208, forward strand.
TTCAAAGAACTTGGCACTTACTCTACCTTGTATACAGATTAAATTGTAGTTTATTCTAGAGCTGAAGTGACTAGCAGCCTGTTTGTGTGGCACCACTATTCATTTACGTTTAGCAATGATGAATGGTGGCCTTTGAGAATGATATGCCTCCTTAATTATGAAGGTAGATTGTTATCTCCACACAATTTCCTTCCATTTCTTGGCTTTTTTTGTCTTATTTAATTTTGCCCTGAAAGGCAATTTGTACTGCAGTGCACTGCAGATATTTAATAAACATTATCTTGGAATACCAAAATGTGTCCAATTTTTTTTTTTGCTTTTTAAAGCCAGTCACATATTTTAGCTTTGGTTTTTTATTTTTCCGGCACTGAGACTCCCTCAGTGGTGCTGTCTGCAATGTACTTTTGTGGAGGTGTCGTTTCCACTAAGGATGTCCAATTCAATGGTCCTCCTAGAGGAGCACTGTAGACGAGGTGCTCGGCGAGAGTCGTGTATGTCCAGTCAAATGATTCTCCTAGGAAAGCATTGAATTCCGGGCTTTCCTATGAGCTGCATTTGGTCACATGGCCGAGTTTCCCTCAGTTGTTGCGGAGAAAGCATCTATAGTGACCGTCTGGAAGACACTATAAATGTGTTAAACATTGCAGTTTCCACAAAATGTTTTAGATAGCAGGGATAACTACAATACCACTTTATGGATGTTACAGGTGAGAAGGGGCATGCTATGGTGGGGCAGACCCACTATTTTAGTGTGTTATGTAGATAATGTGTTAACAATATTGGAAAAACAACTTAAACCGTACTCACCATTTAATTTTTTTGCACATCCTAAATCCTTATTTCATTGAGCCCTACCCTTTACAATCAATAAATTTATATAGAACTGAGGGGATTGCCTATTTCAGACCAAACTGCTGAAATCTGTTACTGCTTTTTTCACACTATTTTTGCCTAGATCTTAAAAATTATCTTGTGAGTTATCCACGGTTCAGTTTATTGAATAGCACAATACATGAGCTAATGTGGGTGGCCTGGGAAATCATACATGTACCCTGTGACATATTTGGGCACTTAATATTCCTTTTGCAAATTTGTTTTAGTTGGTAAGTTGTTGCACTATAGACTATGCAAAATGTGTGTAAAAATAATAATGATGCCCATGTTTTTTTTTTTATATTCTTTATTTTTGCAGTGCATAATATAACAAGCAGTTTGTGAAGACATTCCATGAGAGTATACATGACAATAATATTAGGTTGAAGCTAGAACATAAAATGTCAGGATTACGGCACTTTTTATAATTACTGTAACGATGCAACCGCTGTATCATGCTATTTTTTCTAACTGAAATAGAGGTACTAAGGCTTTAACATAGAGCGGTGGTCATTTAGTTACGGGGGGCAATACCACTGGGTAATAAAGTAAGTGTTGAAAACCAACAGCCCAAACATGTATGGCTTGCTAATGTACAGCGCTGACCCCTTTTAAGAAGAGATATAAGCATTTTATTTATTTTTTTGTAAATGTTTTTTTTTTTTTTCTTTAAAAGCGAAGTAGTGAGACTCGCAGGTCTCCTTTATCAAAGTCAGTTCGTTAACGAGAAGACATCTTGCATTAAAAGGATTATTGACAGGGGTTGGCAACAGTAAGTCAACATTTGGGCTCGCAGGCCCACTGTGCGGATGGATTCTCAGGTCCTTTTAATGTGTTAGGTTCAATAACATATGTACAACATGGTATAAGGTCAGTGTGTAGTCGTAAGTCTTGTTTTCGGTAGTCCCTATCGGTCAGTATTCGGGCTCTCAGGCCCCATTGCGGGTGGTTTCCTATGTCCCTAGCGTTGTCTCTGTGTATGTCTGTGATCCTTCTTTCGTGTTTGCATTTGACAATGCGTTTCCCATGTCTATGGGTGTCTCAATTTTTGTCCGTCTTACATCTGTGTTTGGTCAGGGTGGTCCGTGGCCTAGTGTTTGTTCCCTGGCCATGACTCTTTCCCGTAATGATACTGGGAGTCGCCCCCTAGTTTGTGCAAGTGTGTAATTATCAGTCTGCATGCCACGAGCCTTGGGGGGCTCACGGTTCCTTTTGTTTTATTTTGCTGTGCTATTGGGTCTAGAGGGGGTGTTCCCCGGTGTTTCTAGCTGTGTGGCTTAATCCCTTGTTTCGTTACGTCCCTGACCATCTTGTCGGGGCTTGTGCGGGACTCCCATCATCCCGTGTGATTTTGTCGGCCACCCGCCCTTTGTGTGCCGAGTTCCATGCTAAAAAGGGTTCCCTCATGCTTCGGGCTCCATTCCCCTTAGTTCTATTGCTATTCTCCTCGTAGTGATCTATCTGGTGGTCTCCTGCGTTAGGTATGTCCTTGCTCGTAGTTGGTGGTCTCTATGGGGGTCGGGGGGGGATCATTTCGGGCTGTCGGTAGTCTGTCCGTGGTCGAAGTCTGCAGTGGGTGGCTGTCGTATTCAGTCTTCGTCTTTAGGGCGTAGCCTGGCTATGAAGTCTGGTTTCGTTGTTGTTAGCAGCCAATGTGTCCAGATGTTGAGGTAAATTTGATGTGTGTCTTTGGCAGAATGGTAGAGGTCTTCCAGGGACCTCAGTTCCTCCATTTGTTTGAACCATGTCTCTAACGGTGGTGTTACTGGTTGTTTCCAGTATTGTGGGATAATTGATTTAGCGGTGTTCAGGATGCGTATAGTCATTGTTTTCTTGTATAGGGTTCGGGGGCCCTAGTGTGATGCAGTAGCATTTCGGCTGGGCTTAAGGGGGGAGGGTCGTCTGAGAATTGTTTTAACATTGTGTGTATTCCTTGCCAGTATGGGATAATCTTGTCACACTCCCACCGAATGTGTAGCAGCGTACCCCTCGCCGCCCCGCATCTCCAGCATAGTGGAGAGTGGTCTGGTGTTATCGCGTTCAGTGTCGCTGGTGTGCGGTACCACTGTGTCAGTAGTTTATATGCCGTTTCTTGTGTTCTGCTATAGCTGGAGCAGTGGTGTGTTAGATAACAACAGATTTTTCTCCCATTCTGCCTCGTTAAAAGTACGGTTTAGGGCCTTTTCCCATTTCCCTTTGAAGTTTGGCTGAGCCACTGGTGTCTGTGTCAGTAGTAGCGTGTATATGATGGATGCCCCGTGGGTTATTGGGTCAGGGTTTAGGCATATCTCCTCGAAGGCAGTGGGGGCCCGTGCTAATATCTCTCCTTGTGGAAGGGTTGCTATATAACTCTGAATTTGTTTGTGTTTCAGGCGTGTCAGGAGTGTGTGTTCCGTCGTCCCCCTCAGGTCGTCGAGTGTCCTAATGCCTTTCGACGTGTAGACATGTCGAAGTCTGGGTATGGGCTCTTGGACTAGTGTCGTGAATGCTTTTGGATCCATGCCTGGGGGGGAAGTCTGTATTATGTATCAGTGGGAGTAGGGGTGACGGATAGGTTGACAGACCGTGTCTCCCCTTCATGCGGTGCCACTCCTGTAGGGTGGCTCTTGTGTAGGGGGGGATCCTCATTCCCTCTCGTCGGGGTTCTCGGGGGCAGCCATGGCAGGACCGCAGCGGGGGTTCCTATCGTATGTGTCTCTGCTTGTTTCCATAACTTATGTGTTCCAGTTTTAGTCCATTCTATAATCCGCAGGAGGTGGCATGCCCTGTAGTAAAGGGTGAAGTCCGGGAGAGCGAGACCACCTATAAGCATTTCAAAACGAGTGTCCTATGACGTTAGCTACTTAAGAGGGACTGAACAAAAAACATAAGCTACCGGCCCATAAAGCAGTCCATCTCCGACAAGTTTGCTTCGGTCTGCTCAGCCAATACTCGTGGATGGGAGGCAATTGATCACGTTTAAGTGTCTATTTGTTTCATGTAAAGAGTCCTGATTACTGAGCCGGCTTGCCGCCTTATCATGGGTACATTCCATGAGGTTGGGTCGTAAATGAAGTGTAATCCCCTTTTATTTCGTTTTACGTTGCCGGTGCGGTGTGTATGTTCGTCGCCGACTGCTGGGTAGGTGTGTATGTTCGTTCCGACTGCTGGGTAGGAGATGCTGTTTAATGTGTTGGAGGGGGACTCAGCGCTGTACCTTGGGCTCCGGCTCTCTTGCTCTTTGAAGGTAGGTAGCATGTTGCATGGCGCCGGTAGCGGTGTATGTTGTGCAGCCTTGTACTGTGCGTCTCCCCTCCTCTTCCCCCTTCTGCCACTAATGGTAAGCTTCTGTTTGGGGCCCCGTGGTGTTTGCTCGCTGCTGGTTCCCTCGTGTGTCTTGCCAGCAGGGATCAGCGACCTGTTTTGGGCTCTGTGAGTCAGCGCTTTCACTCGCGGCCTCCGCCATCTTGGATTCAGGCTTCAGGCCTTCACAGCGGCCTGGCAAGATACGGCCTCCGGGTTTGGCTACGAGGTGGGGACCAGGATCACCCCCCCAGCCATGTCATGTGTCCTTACGGGGTTAAATACCCCTTCTGGAATTTCTGCAGCGTTAATTTCATGAATTCAATCAATCTAGCTTTTGGGTGTAAAAGTGTCAGGGTGGTAGTCCGGTACCCGGAACCCAGACAGTGTCCAGGCGGCGGTGCGTGGACCGGGACCCAATATGCCTGATGTTAAGTGGGAGTCTTCAGCGTGGAGGTAGATTAGCAGGGTCTGGTGCAGGGTAACCGCACGCCCCCTGGTGTTGAGCACCAGCGTTTGTGCAGCCACATACCAAGACCCTGAATCAGCTTCAGCAGATACCAGGAACTAGGAGTTTGGAAATTAAGCAGACCTCTCAGGAGCTGAATATGGAGGCTCTGCAGCAAGATTGTATCCAGTACTAGAAGCAAGGCTAGACTAGAGAGAGGCACCAAACATGAAAACAAGACAGAACTAGTAGAACCCAGAACCAGAGAAGGATAGTAAGCTAAACCCAGAACATATACACAAGACATGAGGAAAACATGAACATAACATGGGCATGACTGGACAGGACTATACATGGACTGGGGATACAAACTAAAACAAGACAAGATAACATAGGCAAAACAAGAGGAGAAATAACTAAGTACTACATATGGAAATCATGGGGATTTAGTCACACTATATGATCATACATTGCATAAGCCTGCCAACAACGCCAATGTACCCCATATCTGGCAGGTCCTACACTGCCTAATGTATGCTTAAACATCCTAAGTAGACATCTATAGCACTTACCTGCAAGAAAGGGCAGAAGCTTTGAGCAGCTGCCTGCAGGACTCTGAAACAGAAGGGAATGATGGAAAACAAACGGGTGTAGCAACATAAAACAAACATTTAAAGGAAACCTGGAGATTGGGAAATCCAGGGACGAACTATAGGAATGAACCCAGAAATCCCAGCATAAGGAAAACCAGACAGACTAGAAAACCAAAAAAACAAGGAAAACTAAGCAAGAATAGCAAAAAGAGTACTGGATACCAGAAACCAAGTCCAAACATCAGAACAGCGCAGAGCAGATCAAGACAACATTCAGCTTGTCACAATACTCCCTTCTTTTTTTATACCAACTTACATCTACATATATTTACCTTCAATCAACTTACACATTGTCAGGATATTTATATCGGCAGACATTTTGTGCTAAGATAGAAATTAAAAGTGTATATTGCCAGAGTCACTCAGAACAGAGCAGACTCCATTTTGGATTTCAGGCAAGACAGACACAACATTTCTTTCCTTGCTTTCAGTAACACTAGCCACTAGCCTGAGCTAAGGAATGCATTATATAAACAAGCCAAATGATAAGCAATGAAGCAGGGGGATGGAATGCTCTGTTTAAATATCAATAGAATAGAAATAATTTTAAACACAGACACTAGTGACAGAGAAGACTTAGTAATTAATTTTACTTTCTAAATTTTACAAGGTCCCATTGTAAGTAAGGGGTGAAATTGAGTTTAGACATGTCAATTCTAGAAATTACGATCAAAGTCGTAGCCACAAAGACTGAGGCAAACGCTTTGAACTGACAGCAAATTTAAGTTATGGTAGTCATTTTAGATAAGCCAAATGACGTCAAAATCGTCATCCGGAAAAGTTAACTCTTTCCTGGATAGGAAGGTCTACTGAGGCGAGACTGCCCTCTATGGACGAATAATCTAAATTGCAATCTGCAGGTTGACCACACCTTCAGTATCCTATTGGCCTTATCAACTAATGACGTACAGAATCTAGTCCTTTAAAAGTTAGGACAAAGGGAAGAGAGAGGTTAGTTTTGGGCATTCAGATTCGGACATTCAGAGCGATTCAGGAGACTCAACTCCCAAACTCTCTTGGACACAACTCAAGAAACACTCCTTGACACTTAGAATTTTACCATTACTTTCTAACCAACATCACTTTTCTCTATTACTTGCACACCTCCATACAACCAATCATACTCGCATTCAAGTTCTTGGGACTACCTACTCATCTGATGAGAACATCTACATAACTGGTAATTATGCTGTTTTTATTTAATTAAAATCTAATAGCATGATATATGACTGGATAAATCACGGTCAGATTTCAATATTTAGAAATCTTAGTTAACTAAAGAATATATAGTTATAAACATTCCATTCTGCAGGTGGAATTAAGAATAATTATATATTATTGTGATATTATCATGTGTTGGCATACCGCTGTTTTTATCCAGGTGTATTGATTTGCTCTAAAATAAGAAGATATCTTTTTAGGCAAATTAAAATTAGGCTTATAAAATCTGTAGATTATTCTTATTGGATGGTTCCAGGAAATGATTAATGAGCTGGTTTGAATGTTATTTAATTGAAAAATTACATGAGAATAGGATATTATATGCCTAGGAGGATCTAGCCAGCATTGAAAGGGCTACTCAGTTGATCTAACTGTTAGCCAAGGTTTTATGGCTTTTCGCTGGAAGTTTAGCTTTCTGTGTCTGTGAAGTACCCCCATAAATCTTGCAAGTCTTGACAGTTGATGCTGTTAGCCATTGGATTGTTTTACCATTGGATTGCATACTTGTGTTATACTGAATGTTCACTCATTATCATGATGCCTAATATTATTATTATTTTATTTGTCACAATAAATTATATCTATTTTTATAACAAATTGCGATTTTATTTGTATGGAATACATTTCACTTACATGATAACGATCTCTAAGATCTAAGAGAATTGAAATAGTGGGCAATTCTCAACTGTATAATATTATCATAAATATCCCCACAACATGTGCAGAAAAACACTGCACCAACCAGATGGTTTCTGTGGAACCATCTGATTTGGAGAATAACCTGCTATTTTTGCGTAGGTGCCTGTAGGATTGTCCGTATAAACGGCAACATTTTACATTGCAGGGTAAAAACAAAATGGAAATTGCACCTAGACCACTTCATTACCTACAGTGTCCCTTTAGCATTAGGCTTGCTATAGTAAAGTCTCTTTGCTCCGAGTTATCATTATTCTCATTTACATTGCACTTTATAAACTAAATTGCATATTGATGCACTAATGGAATGTAAGTCCTACAGCAACATACATGTCCAACCCTCAATGCATCATGCCTCAACTCTATTATTTATACTGATGACTATGCTCCCATGCAGTAGCCACTGTTATGTCTATTAAAGTCAATGGTGACTAGATTGAAATTTGAATTGAAATTTATGACATTTGCAGGTCAGTTCTACCGAGTGGAAAATTAATCTCCTGAACTACACATTTATTTATTTTTGGCGATGCAAATTATAGGAAAAACTAAATTCATGATCTTTTACTTGCATCGTGCATATGAACCTTTTGCATTGAATGGTTAACATTTGTGAAATCAGATCTTCTCCCATAATTCTCCTTCTAGCACGGGTGACTTATGCATCAGTTTATACACCACTTGGTTTACGGTTTTGTGAACCAGGGTGTGTTTTACAGGGTTGTTCACTAAATTTGAATTCAAAGTGAATTTTGACTTGAGGCAAAAATAACTGAATTGGACGCAAAGCTGATTTTTTTTTTTTTTTATAAATTTTTATTTTTTATTGGCTAGTTTGACCTGTGCGAGTTGAGCTCATGCCCCGTCTGTGGCTCGCCTCTCCATCAAGGAGGAAGGGAAATCTTTCGAAACTGCACTTAATACATACACACGTGGCAGGAACAAAATTGATTCAAGCAACCTAGAACATAGAGTTCTCGGCTGGTTATTGACAACCAAGGTGGGCTGTCTTTAGCAGCAGCAATCTTAATATATCAAAGCAACCGTATCCCACTAATCTGCATGAAACTGTAAACGGGAGACGCCCACATTTTTTGCTCAGGGTCCTTGATCTAAGTCAAGATGGAGGATATTTTATTGTATATTTAAATATTTTTATTTAACAATTCTATAATGTTAATGGTAAGTGTGGTTCTCTTTTTCTTAGTTCCAGTGGTGCCTGGTCCATGTGAACCAGAAGATTTGTTGGATGGGGTAATTTTTGGTGCCAAATACTTGGGTTCTACCCAGCTGCAATATGAGAAAAACCCAGCAACAAACACTCGGATGAGACAGGCCCAGGAGGCAGTGGACAGGGTGAAGGTATGAGAGCAGAATGCATGATAAAAATGAAAAGCAATGCATGAGATGCCACCAGCAGATGGTGTATTGGTACTGCTAAAGGAAAGAAATGCAGAACCCCTATTAAAAATCACTTTCTTCTTAAATATTCCAGGCACCAGAAGGGGAGTCTCAGCCGATGACCGAGGTTGATGTAATGGTGTCGACACAAAGAGTTAAAGTGCTGACTGCAGATTCTCAGGTCAGATCTTTTCAGCAGTATTCATTTTATATACATTTTTAATGTATTCATGGGGAACAGCGGCTTTTATGTTCCCACTAATTGACAACCATTAAAAAAAATATTATGAAATTCAATATTTGCTTTGGGCATACATTACTCACCATTCTGCTATTCAGACTACGAGGTAGAGATGATTTGTCATTTAAACTACTCTTTCAAAAGATTCACTTAAACAAAACAAGAAAAAACAAACTCAACATTGTTGTTTGTGTTTGGTTTTTTTCTCTTCTGTGGTTTAATTATTTAAAGAGGAATAAGCAATGTGTAACTCAATTGTGCTGATTACGTAGTTTAAATAAACTGTGTTTTGTTTACCCTTTTAAGTTAAGGGTTATCGCATTCCTCTGTAAAAGTTAAGTGGCTTCTGTTAGCGCAGTTCTACGTTTTGTACTGCACAGTGAGTTATGTATAAAAGGTGCTGTGTCCTGAAAAGTGATCTAAAGTACTGAAAGTGGGGCTGCCAACATGGAAACCAGTGCAACAGGCTGGCACATTATATTTGCAATACCACCCCCTTTTGCCATGTTTGTGCTACTGGACAGGACAAACTTTGCAGACTTTGCAGGGTGCAGTGGAGTGGGGATTATGGATCCAGTCAACTTTGGTGCTAAGGCAGAGAGATTTTTACTGGTAGTGTGAGATGATGCAATACAATCCCCCAATTATAACATGCTTGGAGTCTGAGAAATATTCTGTGCAGATTGTGTTTTAGACGTACTCAGACATACTTTATCCATTACTAGAAACCATGCTTTGTATCAACATTCTGTATGTTACAGGAAGCTTTGATGGATCACCCATTACAAACAATCTCATACACTGCCGATATTGGAAGTATTGTGGTTATTATGGCACGCAGGAAATCTCCCCGTAGCCAGGAGCAGCCCTCTGGCCAAAAGAGGTCACAAAGGATGCTGTGCCATGTCTTCCAGTCTGCTGACGTGAGTGATTTAAAGGTCAAAACCGTAATGAGGCACAAGCCAAACAGGTCTTCTGCTCACCTCTATTCATATTCTTTTCTAATTAACCTTAGTTGTTGATCTTGGAGATATTGAGACAGTGTAGTGTCTGTCATAGTAATTTGCATGTGAGGCTACCAATCCCTGTTTGTGGCAACAAGGCAAAATATCCCATAACCATTCAGTGACTTGAGAAGACTTAGAAATAGTTAAATATAGACAAAAATAGCAGATATTTTTCATACATGTTTCCAGATTTTCATTTATTTTTCATTTAACTAATTTCTTGGTCAACTAAAGGAACACAAACCTGTATTCCGGACCCTAGAGTGTTAAAAACACCATCTAGCCCTCCCTTAATATAGCAAAATCTTACTTTTATTCAAGTCTGCAGCTGCTGCCTCTGCCCCTAATATGTCTACTTGACTGACCTCGTCAGAAGTGATTCTCTAACCCACAGTGTTTCCCATAGGATTGGCTGAGACTGTCAATGAGGCAGATCAGGGGCAGAGCTAGCACCAGCCAAACACAACCCTGGCCAATCAGCATCTCCCCGTAGAGATGCATTGAAACAATGCATCTCTGTGCGGAAAGTTCAGTGTCTCTATGCACTTGAACTTGAACCAGTGAGCAAGAGCAATAGCAAGAGAGAGAGAGATAGATATCTATTATTTTTATTTTTTTTTTTTTTTTTTTTTTTTTTAAATTCTTTATTTTTGTTGAGGCAAGTGATTATAGGGGTACAGAAAAAAGAGAGGGGGACTTTCAAGAGTTGTACAGGATAGGGTCGTCACAACAGATTGTCAAAGTCTCCTATGATGATCAACCTCATTTTATATATAATAACATGCTCTGGCTAAATAATGTTATCTCTCGCTTTAATACTCTAATCTCTCGCGTTAATACTGTTATTTCTCGCTCTAATGTAAGTATCTCTCGCTTTAATACTGCTATTTCTCGCTACAATACTGTTATTTCTCGCTGTAATACTGTTATTTCTCGCTTTAATACTGTGATTTCTCGCTTTAATACTGTTATCTCCCTTTTTAATACTGTTATCTCTCGCTTCAATACAGTTATAATGCTGGTAAAAACAAAACTAAACATATGTGAGTATCATCGTGTTGGAGCATATTTTCACTCTTATTACGCTAGTACAAGCATGTATATTGCAAATTCTGCAGTTGTTGTGCAGTTAGTAAGTTACAAGCGCTTCCCTGGGTCCAGATCAGCTAGCAATGCCTCCCACTACCCAAGAAAAAGACACTACAGTGCTATCTAGTGAAGTACAGATCCCCACCTTCCCGTCTAGTAGCTGGTAAATAACGAGGTACAGAGCACCCCCTTTATGCTGGCAGTCTCTTTTATGTGGACAGTGTTATATGCTTGCCGTTGTCCTTGCTGCAGTCACGATCATATTCCACCGTTTGCTCTGGTAGGAGTAGCAGTAGTGGGGCGCCGGGTTATCCAGTGGGTTGTGGATCTTTGATGTGCCCATTTGCTTGCAGCCTTGTGGATGTTGTCCGCCCGTTCCGCTTTGCAGCTTGGTGGGTATTGGTGCTGTGGGTCTCAGTGCCGATAAAAGGGTAAGGCATCTTTGCCGCTTGTGGATCACATGGGTCTCTTCATTTTCGGGTGTCCCCTGTGGGTGTTTTGCAGCCCAGTTGTAGGTAAGACGTTAGTTGGCGATGCATTCCCATCAGGGGTGGCTGTGAGTGATGAGCCTTCCTGTGCTTGGTAGCTGTAGTGGAGGCTTGTTGCTTGCCACAGCAGATTGCAGACTAGCTGGTTCCCGGAGGTCGCATGGCTCCCTTCTGGCTCGGAGAGAACGCATGCCCGCCCTCTGGCCTCTGTTCTTCTGTCAGTCGCCATTTTAGGTGAGGCGTTTGGGCCACGAGGCTGGGTGGCAATGTAGCGGTGGTTTGCCATATGGACCGGGATGACCCCCACCGGTCCAAGGGGGGGGGACGGGGCAGCGGAGCGCCGACCGGAGAACTGGGAGAGCGGCCGTCTCACCCCAGCTCAAGCCTTCCTAGGCCGCAGACCTCAATCAGGTTACTTTGAATCCGGATCGGAACTTGAGGGGTATCCCCGTGTTCAGCTTCAGCTAGTGAGTACTGTGGGTCCAAAGTTAGGGCTGTAGCTGTGATCGGATCGCCGTTAGCACCGATATTTCGGTTCTGGTGCAGGAGCTCAGACGACAGGCGTCTGATCCGGTCGGCGGTCAGGCCCCGCCCCCTATTTTTATTTTTTTTTTTATTTTTTTTTAAGATATTGTTTGGCTTTTGGAATATGTGAGTCATTTGCATTTACGCGTCCAGTGATCAAATCAGGACATATTTTTAAGATACAATTATACTGACTAACCTGTTTATACTGGTAATAAACTCCAAATAATTGCTCAACATATGTAGATATAAAACCATAATGACATTGTTAATCAGTGAAAGATATGCATGTTATGTTTCTAGTACAATGTTACATATCCATTTAAAGAACACTAAGTTATTGATTGGCCATATTGAATGTCCGATTTCCCTGCAATCATATCTATAGTTACTAAAATGTTTTGGCTAGTGCGTAACACAAGGAGGCTTACGTGATAGAACAGAGCTGGGCTTGTGTGATATTATGCTCCATGTTTTATTTTGTGCCTCGGTAAATTGCTTAAAAATAACCCTCCCCACCCTGTTACCCGTCACCTAATTGGCTGTGTTTGGGAACACTTTACCTAAGCAGGTTGACCTTTAGTAATGACTTTGACACGCTCGGCTCATCAGCATAAGGATGGAGTGACTTCTTCTATAGTACATCACTTATACGTAACAGTTTATTAAACACCCGATTGCCAAGATGTGTTTATAGCAGGGTTAGAGAATTTTCAGAATCATGTATTTTTGCCTACATTTTGTTTGCAATTTGGATATCAATCAACTCTAATTTTTGATTTAGTCTCTTCTACATATACTACCTGACAGTCCTAATTCCATCCACTAGGCTCAGATGATTGCCCAGGCCATTGGTCAAGCTTTTGGATTGGCCTATCAGAACTTCCTGCTTTCAGAAGGCGGGCAGCCAGTCACTTCAGGAGCTACAGAACAATTGTACAATGCTGACCTGGCTTACTTCAGCAAAAGGGACAACTGCAGAGAGGTGAGTGTCCATCTGCTCCCCATCCCTCCAATCTAAATCTGTGTCTTTAATCCACTTTAAAGTGTTACTCTTTTTGAATATTCTGTGTTTTTTTTTAAATCTGAAAGAGCAAGCGAAGAAAAGCTAATCACTATCTGTCGCCAGCGCTCTGTGCGTGCTGACGACAAATGTGAAATATGCACAGAATTGCAATATAATTAAGAAGGTAGGCACACTAATTGAATAACATAAGGATATATCAGTAGAATCAAAATATCCAAACCGGATGCTCACTCAAAGGTCCTATTCCCCCAAGGACCTAAACTATTGATAGATAATGCCAAATGAGGAGCACAACCATAGAGACAAAAAAATTACTTTATTAGTTGGTTCCAGTACACTAGGTATCCCAAGTTTATACCAAGCAGCATTAGCAATAATGTCAAAACAATGCTCAATACAAAAAAGCATACAAAGCATACAAGGTATACAATAATCACATTGTATTCATGGAAAACAACCAAAAAAGTACAATAATGCTATTGTGTGCATTAAGTGTGCAATAGCTGCTGGTATCACAATTAAAACTACCATTATCATTGTTAAGCACCTTATATACACTGTTCTGTTTTGGCCTTCTGCCCCAGACAACATACCTGGGGCCAGGGATCCGTTCTCCACCGGGCCCCTGGGCGACCTGGGAGCTCCAGCTACTAAAGGGGACATAGTGAACCTCCTGAAAAATATGCGCTCCTGGTTTCACGCCGATATGGCAATACTGCAAGAAGACAAGTCGGTGGTCACTGACCGGGTGACAGTCACAGAAGAGGACTTATCTACAGTCATTCAACGCCAAACCGACACAAGCACACAGGTCCAGAAAGTCCAGGCCTCCTGCAGGACAGACTGGACATGCTTGACGACGCACAGCATCTAAATAATATAAAAATAAGGGGCATAGCCAAATAAATTGATGACAGAGAGCTTCCCCACTTTCTCTGAAGGCTACTCTCGGCAATTCTGCATCCCAGGGAAACTGCTATATTTACACTAGGGTTAATCCAGCCAGTAGTGGCTGTCTCGCTGACAGCTGCTAGAGGCGCTTCTGCGATTCTTACTGTGAAAATCAGTGAGAAGACACTGGAGGGGGCGGGGCCTGATCTCAGAGCAGTCGCACGATACCAAAGCTACTGCTCCTGGCGGCGGTATTTATCGATTTAAAACCCGCACCAAGCGACTACTGACCCGATGCCAGCCGCTGGAGGCAGGGGGAAAGCAAGCCCTACTTACTGATGCCACACATGCAGTCCCTCGAGCCGAAATCACCCAAGCGGCCTTCAAGCATGGCTGGGGTGGGGGAGACGGCCGCTCTCCCGCCGCAGCAAAGAGAGGAGCTTTCCAGCAGGGATACCCGGTCCCCACCGACAAGCAACAAGTTCTCGCCTACACTTTCACTTCGCGCAAAGATTCGGGCTCAACGCAAGACGGACCTAGCACACAGGCCACAACACAAAGGGCGCCTACATATGCAGACCCCGGCGAAGACATGATTGAGCGCTCCCTCCGATGCATAGACGAGGTCTTCCAGCGCTTCTGGGAGAGACTGGAGCAGCACATGGCACTACAGTGGCCAGGGTATGTGTGGGAGGTGAGGGAGGCCAAGGAGAAAGGGCTGAGCGAGCCCCGCTTGGGCAGATTCCGACCTGGAGCACACGCCACCCAGGCTCCCTGCCTACCTGGGCCGAAGGCCAAATGGGGTATACCCCCACAGCATCTCCCACGACACCGGAGGACCACCCGCCGCTGGTGGCGTATGACCATCGGGGCCCTCCACAGCGCCCATAAAGGGAAAGACCCGGCTGCACAGCATACCCGGGTCTGTGGCACACAGATGCAGATAATCCAAAAGGCCTGGGGCTGGAGCGGGGTCCGCCACGGCCCACGCAACACTGCCACCATCGGCAGAGCCGCTGGGCACCTCTCCGACTGGAGCACACAGCTACACCATTCCACAAGCCTGAGCGGACTACAGGATGACCAAGCGCTTGCATCACAGCTGCTAACTACGGGAATCGGATGATACTGAGACTACTCCTGTGCCCTGGGGTCAGCTCAGGAGGTGACAGCGGACACACACCCACACCCCATAGGACATTCGATTAAGAGCTTGCTCCAAGTTCCTGTTAGACTATACCCCCCGGCCTCCGAGCATCGGAGGGGAGTGACAGGTTTACGCTGAATCTGGGACTGATCAATCTGCCAGCCGTAAATGTAAAATTGCCGCTAAAAACCTCTATACTCTATAATTTTCTTGGCCACTGACCTTACCTGCTGTGTTCACTGAAGGGGGGAGCAGGACTTAACAAGACTATGCAGCTTAACAAGGGTTCTGCCGGTAGGCATCAGTGTGGTAGAACAATGTCCTCGTTATATGACAGACCAACTTTATTACACCTGCATCTTAAAGAAGTGCAGAACGTACGCTTGGATAACCAGCTAGGTTTATTAACCATTGTTACCCATGCATGCTTTAATTTTGTTTTACGCCCTGATCCTACCACAGCGCACACAGTATTTCTTGGCTCAGCCTGTGGTCAACTTGGCATGTTTCTGCCATGTGAGAGTATCGCATGTTTTCGATAGAGGCTTAGGTACCTTATTTACACTCTAAGACTACAGACCCTAACCACATTAGCCTGTTTAAATACCTAGCATAGTATACCCTCGGTACCTGTATTGCTACCAGACCAGCTTAGGTAACACTGCGACAATTTTACCTAACAGTTATGAACGTGTTAAAAATGTACTTAAAACTAGAGGGACCTGGCACCCAGACCACTTCATTGAGTGCCTGGGTGCCTATAGTGGTCCTTTAAACTTTTTCATGCACCTCAACAATTGTTGCTATACAGTAATCAGCCACAACATTTAAACACACTGACAGGTAAAGGGAATAACATTGATTATATTGTTACAATGGCAGTTGTCAAGGGGTTGGATATATTGGGCAACATGTGAATAGTCTGTTCTTTAATTTAATGTGTTGGAAGCAGGAAAAATGGGCAAGATCTGAGTGACTTTAACATTCACCATTTGGCCCTTGTCAAACAACTGGTCATTTCCCTGTGCAATTTTCACACCGAGGCCCCGTGGTTGCTAGTTGCGCCTCTGCTCGACGCATCAGGGCTGTTTTGACAGTACAAGGTGGGCCTACACGATATTAGGCAGGTGACTTTAATGTTATGGCTGATCAGTGTATGACATTGCTGTCATAGTGTTTTAAATTGTTATCCTATACCCAGTACAGATTTCTTAATTCCACCATCTACATTCCCACCTTAGTTGTCATTCTCAAATGTACATAATTAATTATTTATATTATTCCAGTTGAAGGGGGATTTCTTAAGGGAAGATGAGCCTTTCATTTATATTAAAGGACAACTGTAAATGATAGTATTTTTCAAATCATGTATATTGATTTATTTTTATTTTTGACTAAATCTCATTTTTTGATCTGGCTGAGCAGCCATGTTGCATTAGATTCTTTTATCTGATCAATTGCTGTTCAATCTAACTTGCCTGCCAGGTTCACACTCTCAGCAGCAGGTAAGTTAGGTTGAAACTACATATATAAAGCACAGTATTTATTTCTATTTATTTGGGTCCTGTAACCCATCAACACCCTTCTTTATGATTATGTAGTCCTTTTATGTAAACTCATTCAGCTTGTTCCTCTTGCAGGTATATATCCAGAAGCAGCGTGGAGAGGTTCTTGGTGTAGCTGTAGTGGAGTCAGGTTGGGGATCTTTGCTTCCAACTGTGGTTATTGCAAACCTGATGCATGGGGGACCAGCAGAGCGCAGCGGTGAACTCAGCATTGGGGATCACGTGACCAGTATTAATGGAACCAGCCTGGTGGGACTGCCCCTTTCTACATCACAAGGGCTGATCAGGGTAAGATGCCAAGGAAGTACTTAAAGTAGAAGAGATCATGAGATTGGGATCGAGATAGTAAGATAATAAATAGTATGCGCAAACGAGTTAAAATGCAATTAACCTTTTGCAAAGAAGGGACCAATAAAAAAATTTGATAAGCATTGAGGTGAGGATTTTAGAAGGGGAAAAAAAAAATTATGGGTGAAAAGAGGAAAAAAAAAAGACTGTTGTTGGGCATGGAATATAAAGGAATTTTAAAGCAAACTGATATTCTCTAGGAGCTGAAAGGCCAGTCTGAAGTGGTTTTGAATATAGTCCGTTGCCCACCTGTTATTACCGCAATCATTCACAGACCTGATGCCAGTCACCCGTTGGGTTTTTGTGTGGAAGATGGAGTGGTGAGTGTGAAAAGTCAGAACTTCTGGTAACAATGTTACAATATTAACATATTGATGCAGATGTATATTGATAACTCTTGTATTAACACAGATCTGCAGCCTAGTGCGTGGGGGTATTGCTGAGCGTGGGGGAATCAGAGTTGGCCATCGCATTATCGAGATAAACGGTCAAAGTGTTGTGGCCACATCCCACGAGAAAATTATTCAGACTCTACTAGATGCTACAGGGGAGGTAAGAATGCATTGAAAAGGTCAATGTAAAGCAGCTGGACAATGTATGTCGTAGTAAAACACCATTTCATTTTTTTTTCTACACAGGTCCATATCAAAACTATGCCAGCTTCTACTTACAGACTGCTGACCGGACAGGAAACCCCACTCTACCTTTGAGGACTACTTGATATTCATCTCCTTCACAATGCACCATATCCATCGTGTGAGTGGATGTAATGCTCAGGAACTTGGCGTTCTATACAAATATGGACACTTTGGCAAGAACGTGTATTTGTAACTTTGTGCCTTTGTGGTGTTAAAGATCACACAGAGAAGGTAATGAGGCTCCTTCTTCCACGCTTTTCTTGTGCCGTATTAATAGAATCTTTCTGGCCTCACTAGTGAATGTATTGGGTTATGGACTGATAAAAAGAATAGTCCCATCAAATGGAAAGTGCAATAATTAAACAATCCAACAAGGACAACCAGTCAGACACAAAGCGCTCAAGAAGAGGACCAGGTCACTAGACCATAGCTGCATCAATTCCTTTGTACATCTTTTAACAGAATAACAAGTGGGATTACCATTTAGCTAACTGGACCATTCCTACTGGGAATAGGGCAGTTTTTCATCTCCAGTATTAAGTTTCCCAATGTGCTATACACACAAACCGATATGGAGAGTGAATACATAACAGGGAAATATTCACGGTCTATCCCTAGGTCGAACAGAATAGAGAGAGACAACGTCGCTGTGATAAATTCAGCTTTCTCCCTGCACGGATTTCAGGAAGGAACAGAGCTCTGATTTTGTAGTGGATGCCTTCTGCGCACACACACTACAGACTTTAAACTAGTTCTGTACATTTCTGTTTTATATATATATATATCTGAGCAATTAAATATTGAATAAACCAGATGGACAATGGCAAAAAAAGTCTCATTTATTAAAGTTAAAAATATATTTATATGTATGTATACTTTGTGACCTTAAGTCTTATGGACAAACATCTTCTTGTCACCATTTGTTCTGATAGGCATCTGCATTCATATACATGAATTCAGTGTTCTCGTGTGAATTTATCTTCCTCTCAAAGGCACAGGTAGGAATTTTTGGCATAGCTTAATCAGCTGGCAGGCACAGACTTCACAGGTCAGTTGCTGGACCTCCCCAATTGTAGTCATCATCTTCCGAACTAGAACTTCTTGCACGATTGAATTTACGGCGTAAGGCATCGTGTTCGTATTCACGGCTATGAATGAAATTGACAAAACAAGTGAATTTTGCCTTTGTCTGCAGTACATTTACTGTGCAGGGAATTAAGCAGAAAGAAACGGTTTGTTAGTTTTCAAACGCTGTCAAGCTCCAGGTGTAGGGATAAGGTTTAGAGTTTTTTTTATATTTAATAAAAACATCTTTTGAAAGGATCATCATGTTAAAACATCCCCACCAGAAATACATCAGATGGTCGCGAGCATCTTTTGGGTCGATTCTGGGTTCACGCATTCCAAATTAGCTGGTTATGTTTGAATGTCTTTGACCTTTCCCCATCACAGGAAGGCTTACAAAGTACACATACCCAATCAAGTTGCACTAGTTAGCCAGACTGGATGACTTGAGACTGTGGAAGATTACATTTTTTGTTTTTTCCTGAGAAATCACAATCATGTCAAGTAAATATCTATTGCAGTTTACTATGGAGAGATAATACTCCAAAGAAGAAAATGCATCGGGCTGTAGCATATGGATTTGTGTGGTTTATTAAAGTGACACTATAGTCACCTTAACAACTTTAGCTTAATAAAGCAGTGTTGGTGTATAGAACATGCCCCTGCAGCCTCACTGCTCAATCCTCTGCCATTTAGGAGTTAAATCCCTTTGTTTATGAACCCTAGTCACACCTCCCTGCATGTGACTTGCACAGCCTTCCATAAACACTTCCTGTAAAGAGAGCCCTATTTAGGCTTTCTATATTGCAAGTTCTGTTTAATTAAGATTTTCTTATCCCCTGCTATGTTAATAGCTTGCTAGACCCTGCAAGAGCCTCCTGTATGTGATTAAAGATCAATTTAGAGATTGAGATACAATTATTTAAGGTAAATTACATCTGTTTGAAAGTGAAACCAGTTTTTTTTCATGCAGGCTCTGTCAATCATAGCCAGGAGAGGTGTGGCTAGGGCTGCATAACCCCTTAAGGACCAAACTTCTGGAATAAAAGGGAATCATGACATGTCACACATGTCATGTGTCCCTAAGGGGATAAACAGAAAGTGATTTAAGTCAAATGACAGTGAAATTGCAGGGGAATGTTCTATACACTAAAACTGCTTTATTTAGCTAAAGTAATTTAGGTGACTAGTGTTCCTTTTAAAAAAAAAAAAAAAAAGTATACCTTTTGGGACAAAGAGTTGCATGAAAAATTTAAGAAGTAACGGAACACTCCAAAGCATTTTATCTTGCTTTAGGCGCTTGTGTCCCCTCTCTTACTTTATAAAGCTCTTGGGTTGTCCTCGATCAAGGCAGAAGAAGTGGTTTCTTATGAGGAAGCATCCTCTTATGTGTGAGAAGTATTAGAGTGGCCTGAAGATAGTCATGTTCTCCCAGACAGTGAGCTGAACTCAGATGAGTAGCCATGTTGCCATTGGATTAGAAGTGAATGTCATGGGGGGAGGGGGGGAAGCTGAATTTTTCTTCACATTCTAATCTTTAGTTTTGCAAAAAGATTTTAATGTGAAGAAAAATATAGCAGGTTTACGAGATCAGAAGCTGGATGTGTGTTTATAGTGTTACATTTTATTGAGGGGAAAAAAATAGATTAGACTACACAAGTAAGTACAATAAGTAACATTACATTTTGTTATTTATTTTCAGTCTCTTGGACTACATAGAGCTAAAGGTTTCCGGCGTTTTTAAGGAAGTTTTTTCCAATAGACGTTTCATTCCAATAATTCTTACCTGCTGCTGTTCTTGTAATTCCATTGACCACGAGGCTGGTCGTCTTCCTACAGAGGGAGAAAATGAAAAGTTTCTCATTCATCTGCAGACTTCAGACTGTAACATCATTTTAGTCTATTACACAAGCACACTGCATTCTCTGGCCAATAGGAATATTGAGGATTTTTAAAAATCATTTTTGCATGGTAACAGATTTCACGGGCTTGGATCCTGCATATACAATGGAAAAATCAGAGACTGATGGTCATTACAGGTAAACTGCTTTTCTATTAAGCTTGGAATACACTGAAGGTGAACTCTATATACATTTAATTGAAAAACAAGCTAAAGAAAATTATTATCCTTATTCCTCTTGCTCAGACACATTGACATAATGGTTATAAATATCATTAAGCACCTGAGGGCTTTCTGTGTTCCTAGCTGTTTCATTACTTCTGTACTGAAAGTTGGATTCAATCACAGAGTTATCTTCATGGTACGAGGCAGTGGCAGCAGGAGAATGAGGATATCCAGAAGAATATTCAGATTCAGCGTTGGATCTGTAGTAGAGCGGTTGTTGATCAACTACTGGTTCAGATGACCTAGCCAGTGCCGGCTCCTGTAACTCCTCGTCAAACTCCTGGTCGGTATAGGCACCACCCTCCGCATCAGTTTCTTCATAGTCACTGTTGGCACGACTGTCACAGCTGAGATAGTCCGTGGACCCATAGTTTGATACATTCTGAATATGCAAGGGTTCCGTGTCTAAACTATCAACCTAAAATGAGATGGTTCTGATGTTTGATAAAACTCACAATGCACATCTTTATCACATTTATACATCATAGTATTCTTCTCGTGTGTGTGTATATGTATATATGTGTGTGTATATATATATATATATATATATATATATATATATATATATAGATATAGTAGTATCCCAACACACTATATTCACCTTTTCCTCTGCAGTCCAAATTGGTCTTGCTTGCTCAGTCCGAATAATCTCTTTCAAGCTGGGCAGCCACGAGTCACTTGCCCCACTCAGGTTAATGGTTGCTGTAGGAAGTGAACACAATATAATAAACATAAGAGGCCCAAGGTGAAGAATGAAGGTCATGCAAGGAGAACTGGAAAAAATTGTTACCAGTGAAGAGATGAGAGCTATTTTTCCTCATTTTGACAGCTTGTGAATACAAACGTCTAGAGCTCTTCTTCGATTCAGGAAGCAACCACTGTCTCATGGCTTTCACCCCCTGTCTGTTCTCTGGGTTACAGAACACAACAATAGGATAGAACTGAACATAATTCAGGTGTTCCACAGCTGTTGGAGTGATATCCAGGAGTGCATGCTTATTCTACAATAAAGTAAAAGAGCATTGAATAATTAGACTATAACCACAGAATTGAAAAGCATTCTCAAAATGGCAACATAAATGTTTAGGTTGCACTTCTAATAAGATAAGCAACACATCTATACCTTTGCTGCAATTTCTTTCACAACCTGCAGTTTGATGACCTTGGAAGATCCATCATCTCGAGCAACACTATCTAGAAGGTCATAGAAACTCAAGGTAATTGCAATGATCATTTCAAATGCATCAAGCATAATCCAATATCCCAGAGTGATATTTTAAATACCCAAGGTTTCTCTCACCTGCTGACTCGAACTCATCGGGCAGCTGACCACATAGCTTCTGGTGCGCAATATCTGTGATTGGACCCAAAATGACTACAGGACGTTTAAAACTTGCTGATTAAAAAAAAGATGAAAGACATTTGACAGTGAACATAAGACCAAAAACAAAAGGTTTCATGTTGTAGAGGAATTGTGGTTAATAAAGAGGATTACAAAAAAAATGTAACAGACAATTAGAGATCTGACGCAAGGTTAATGGTTACCTTCTCGAAGGACAACTCTTTCATATGGAGGGTATTTAGCTTTAGTGGTTATTGCTGACAAATCTTCTCTGCTCTTTTTCAATAACTTTTTAGCCCCCCGTAGACCCCTCATCTTCCAAAATTCAGCCCGGGGTCCAGATGAGGATTGTGACTTTAAAACCGGCTCTAAACTGGCATATTGTTCAGCCCTGGAAAAGTAAAGTACAAAGTCCAAGACTGAAAAGAACAATAGCATTGAAAGCTGTGTGCGCAGGGGAATTGTAATAAGAAGAACAAAAATAAGAGACGTCTTTAATATATTCCTAATTTAACATTGATTACCTGGTGCGATTTGGGATTATTCCTTTCTTCACCTCCTGTAAATCTTTATCAACACGACCAGCCAACCAACTGCCCATTTTCCCTCGATACAATGTGTCCACAACATGGAATATATCTCCTCTGGCGAAACTTAGGCCTGAGGGAGCATCCGCTTGATAATCAAAGTGTGTACGTATATAGAAGGAATCCCCAACATTGGACTTTATCATCTTCCTGTAAACTGCAGGAGTAATAACAGAAAGAAAAGGGATATAAATGAATGGCTAGACGTAAAATCTAATTTCGAGACATATAGATCAGGTTCACTTACTGTCCTCTTTGTGCTGGGTGAGAAATATGACCTCTTCGTGCTGCGGCAGGTTCATAAGGTAACTTGCAGCATCTTCGCGTGTCATGCTATGGAAACTAGTGTCGTTTACCTAGAGACAGACATAGCTCAAAGTCTTAAGTTTTTCATCATGAAAAGTCAAAACGAATTATTCCTGCACTTGATATTCCTACCTGCAGAATCTGGTCCCCTTCCTTCATCCCCTCACGTGATGCAGGGCTCCCCTCTTGTACTCCAGCCACAAATATTCCCACGTCATTTCCTCCTGCAAGACGCAGACCTACATTGCTCGATTTTGTGAACTGAATGAGGCGAGCATCTGGACTATACCTGGAGTAGTAAATGCAAAACAGGAGCAGGAATAAAGAATTGATGGCGACAAAGCAATAGCCAAGACAGAGAGAGAGAGAGAGAGAGAGCGCAGAACGACATAGAAACAGAAATGTGGACGCAAGGAATATGGGGCTATGTGAGAATCAAGAAGGTGCTCAGAGAAGGACGGGGGACTATTGCAGTGGATGTGAATGATAAGTGCAGGGATAACCAAAAAAGATCACGTGACAAAAAGGGAGGAAAGAAAGCGAGGACACAAAATAATACTTTTTATGCCAATGTCAAAAGATAAGGGGGATGGTAAGAATAAGCAATGGTAACAGATGAAATATGGTACCCTGCTCGATCCCGTCTCTCCCCCTCACTGGGTCTCACAGGTTCCTCTCTGTATTCCTCTCTGTATTCCTCAGCTAGCTGTGGAGATTCAACATGACCTAGAAAGAAGGACAAGGTTGGACATCGGGTAACCCACTGCTTCTATTCTCAGTGATGTTCTTTTCCATAAGTATGGAGAGGAGGCACCCTTCAAGAGGTAGAACTTTAGGATGTATCTTACCATTCTGTGGCTCGGGGCTCTCACTCAGTAGAGTTTCACCATTTATCTGAGGACTCTCTCTACAAACAGAAGGTGGAATGAAAATGAGAGAAATTGTAGAAATATAGGAAATATAATATTGTAGTAAAATACAGAGAGTTTGGGTGAAACTTACAGGGGGATTTCAGAGCTCTCGTTGGAGCTTGTACGCTGGTGTCCAGGTGGAGGTGGAGGTGGCTGGGAGGGAGGTGGAGAGTGATCAGAATCCAAATCAGAGATATCTAGTGAGACCAAAAAAAAAAAAAATACAACAAATTCACCAATCCTACTTTCCTCTCCATGGGTCATGGTGTATTTTAGGACAATATGGGACGTTTAAAGAGACATTCCAGGCACCATGGCCAGTTCATCACAATTAAGTTGTAATGGTGCAAAGAGGTGGTGGGTACCATCTTACCTTAAGTGGTTAAACCATTAATCAGTGGTTTAAACCCAAAATCTGGAACATAGCACCAGATCACTCTACCCCTCCACTTCCTATGCTGAACCAAGACTTCAAATCAGGAATATATGTACCTTATTCACTCACATTTCAGAATGGGGTGCTTGTGAGAGGCTAAGAGTGTAAGTTGACAAGGCTTCCTAAATGAAGCCTTGTGCCTGCATAATAAGTAAAGGGCCAAAGGGATCGGGCATCTGTCTTGACTTTGGTGTTAAACTGTTCATGAATGGTTTAATCCTTTAAGCTAAAAAACAGCAATGTTTTATATTACAGTGTTAAACTGATAGGGCTACTGCACCCAGTTTACTTAATTGAGAATTAGGTGGTCAGGGTAACTTTATTGTTCCTAAAGTGCCACATCGAATAAAAAGAATGCCTGGAACCTGATGTGGATCCTTATTTAATGTATCAGTATGTATACCTATCTATATCAACAACCCCAATTGCATTGATGCCTCTCGTCTGCTCTCTGTAACCTCCTCCTTTGGCCTTATGCAATGGTCCAATTTAGCAACCCATACAGCAGGAAACACTCTTGATCTTGCCTTCACCAACCTCTGTACTGCCTCTAATCTCTCCAATATTCCTTTTCCTCTATCTGACCACCATCTGCTGACTTTTGACATTGGCATACCCAAGACCAAATTGACACCACCGTATGAACATCACTCTCACAGAAACCTCCACTGTCTTGACCTAGAGCATTTCTCCACTAATCTCCAAACTCTCCTTTTACCCATCTCAAACCTCACCTGTCCTAGTTCTGCAACCTCCTTCTACAATTCCATCCTCTCCTCTCAACTAGACACCTTCTACATTTAAACGCCGCAGGCGCCCCCAACAACAACCCTGGCACACCAAGCTCACTTGATACCTCCAAAAATGCTCCAGAACTGCTGGACGCTGTTGGAGAAAGTCTCACTGTGCGTCTGACTTTCTCCACTATAAATTTATGCTGAGCTCATACAGCTTGGCTCTTTCCTCTGCAAAAGTAAATTACTGCAATACCCTCATAACCACACTCTCCCGCGAACCCAAACGACTATTTCACACATTTAACTCTTCTTCGCCCTGTTCTTCCTCCATCTACTAACTTGACCGCCTCAGACTTTGCAACTCACTTCACTGATAAGATCTCTACAATCAGGGAAGATATCTCTTATCTTTCTTCTTCCCCTTACAATACTTCCCCTAACTTTACTCCCTCTGCTGTTCTATGTTCATTCGCACCCGCTACATTGGAAGAGGTTTTTGCTCTGCTCCAGTCCTCCCGCCCCACCACCTGCTCCCTAGATCCAATTCTCTCACATCTCATCTGTACTCGGTCTTCTTCTCTTTCTCTCTCACTAAAATTCTCACTCTCTCTCTCATATTTCCATCGCCTCAAACATGCAACTGTAACCCCAATTCTAAAGAAGCCCAACCTTGACCCTAACTACCCATCCAACTACCGTCCTATCTTGCTATTGCCTTTTGCATCCAAGATCCTTGAAAGAATTGTCTATGAGAGATTGACAGACTTCCTCGATTCCAACTCTCTGCTAGACCCGCTTCAGTCTGGTTTCCGCGCTAAGCACTCTGTGGAAACGACACTGACCAGTGTATCCAATGATCTACTCACTGCAAAATCTTGTGGTCACTACTCTATCCTAATTCTCCTTGACCTGTCTGCGGCTTTTGACACTGTTGATCATCAACAGCTTCGTCTCATCCTCCACAATATTCGTCTACAAGATATTGCTCTCTCCTGGTGCTCCTCCTACCTCTCCCAGCGCTCTTTCAGTGTTTCTTTCTCTGGCTCTGCTTCTTCTCCCCAACTCCTCTCTGTTGGTGTCCCCCAAGGTTCAGTCCTTGGTCCCCTACTGTTCTCCATCTATACTGCCTCCCTTGGTAAACTCATTAGCGCCTTTGGCATCCAATATCATTTTTATGCGGATGACACGCAAATCTACCTGTCCTCTCCTGATCTCTCCCCGTTCCTCTTGACTAGTGTCTCGGACTGCCTCTCTGCTATTTCTAACTGGATGGCTGCCCACTTCCTTAAACTAAACTTGACCAAAACTGAAATTCTGGTCTTTCCTCCCTCAAGTGTTACTCCTGTGTCGGTCTCCCTCATTACAGTCCATAATGAATACGGGGGCGAGGCTCATCTTCCTGTCCGCCCGCACCTCCCACGCCGCACCCTTCTGTCAGTCCCTACATTGGCTTCCTATAAGATATAGGGCTCAATTTAAAATTCTGGTTCTTGCTTTCTAATCTCTACATAATGCTGCTCCCATCTATCTATCTTCCCGAATACACAAGTATGTCCCGTCTAGGCCCTTATGATCTGCTGAAGACTTTAAGTCTATCTTCTTTTCGTACTCCCACCTCTGATGCTCGCCTTCAAGATTTCTCGAGTGCTGCACCGTTCTTGTGGAACTTACTTCCCTCCTCCGTTTAAAAATACATAGGGATTAAGGAGAGAGCGCAGGTAACTTGTTTTTCTTTGGCTTTTACTATATATTGGGGCTGATATGTACTGTAGTCATTGCAGCCGCCCAGTGATGGGAGTGAGCGCAGGACTTTTCTTTCTGTATTTGTATCCATTTTTTGTATTACTCAGCCTTGTTACAATGCAGCCGCCCATCCCATGTGTTCCCTATTAAGGGTTAATAATGTATAGGGGTGTATATAAAAAATGCCCCTTTCTGTCTCATTAGAGATTTTTGCCAGTGGCTCAGGGAGGCAAGGTGAATGGTTAGAGTTAGGACCCACCTAGGGAGGTCTGCCTTGACGTTGGCAGGTGGGCTCATCCTCTCATGGCCATTGGAGGTAACTAAAAAACCTCCATTTGTTTAAAAATACATAGGGATTAAGGAGAGAGCGCAGGTAACTTGTTTTTCTTTGGTTTTTACCACATAATGTAGCTGTTCTGGTGGCTATAGCCTGTCCCTGCAGGCTTTTTAATATAAATACTGCCTTTTCAGAGCAAAGGCGGTGTTTACATTGCTGCATAGGATCACCTCTAGTGGCAATCACTCAGACGGCCACTAGAGGTGTGTCCTGGGTCAGTGCTGCACAATAGTCTATGAGAAAACATTGGATTGGCTGAGAAGAAGTCAGCTGTGACTGGCGTGGCACTGGGGGGGGGGGAAAGGTGAGTTTAACGCAGTTTTTACAGAGGGGGACATGGCGGTTACACACCTAAACAGCAGTTTTAGAACTATAGTGTACTCTATAGTGTTAGTTTAAATGTTATATATAGGTTACAATGCATTCCTAAATATTTGCTCTTAAGAAACCACACATTCGGAAGCTCTTCATTTCCTTCTTACACCCTCCTCTCACTATCAGGACAATCAGTCATGTATATGTAGACCTCACTAACCTCTCTAGACAGTTTGTAAATCCTCTTTCATTTCCATAGTAAGTATACTCAAAATATACGGTCTTGTAATGCCTTTAAACCAACTATAGTTGGCTCTGCAAAATTATCTAAATAATGTACACTGCTCAAAAAAATAAAAGGAACACAAAAAAAAAAACATCCTGAATGAATTAAATATTCTTCTGAAATACTTTGTTCTTTACATGGTTGAATGTGCGGACAACAAAATCACACAAAAATTAAAAAATTGAAATCAAAATTTTCAACCCATGGAGGTCTGGATTTGGAGTCACACTCAAAATTAAAGTGGAAAAACATGATGTGATGTCCTTAAAACAAGTCAAAATGAGGCTCAGTAGTGTGTGTGGCCTCCACGTGCCTGTATGACCTCCCTATAACGCCTGTGCATGCTCCTGATGAGGTGGCGGATGGTCTCCTGAGGGATCTCCTCCCAGACCTGGACTAAAGCATCTGCCAACTCCTGGACAATGTGACGTGGGTAGATGGAGCGAGACACGATGTCTCAGCTGTGCGGCCCCCCAAAGAAATGCTATTATTCCCTTTCCCTATTATTCCCTTTAACTAAATATCTGTATTCAGTGGAGCTAAACTCAAGAGGCAGCAATTGCCCAGAGACTTCTCATTGAGCTGCCTTGAGAAGTCTGATTGGACAGCCACAGAAAGTCTAGACGGGGTTAAAAGGAGAGGGAATACCTTCAAACTAGAGACCTGCAGCTTTTGCAAGCGGTGTTTACATATATCATATATATATATATATATATATATAAAAAAAGCACAATCTATTACATGCGTGTGAATTTTATTTATTTATTTTAAATTATTTGGTCGGTGGAGTGTCCCTTTAAATACAACTATCCCAAATCCTTTGCGTGTCACCCATTGATATTTCCTACCTTCTCGAGGGGAGCTTCTGTCCTCACTCTCACTGTCCATCACTTCTGGAATGTTGACAAGGAATTGCCGATTATCCCTCAAGACAGTAAGAGTCAATTTGCCTTTAGACTTCTCGATAAGCTGGCGAGTGTCTCCCAATGACATGTTCTCACTGACCACCCCATTGATCTAAGGAGAAAATCCAAACCCTACAATCAAGGACTGGGGATAAAAGTTGAAGGGGAGTGATGCCTGTATATTATAGAACTCCTCCTGGACAAAGACTGTCTTACATTTTTCTAGGTGTAAAAGAAATATCTCACATGCATTACAAAAACAGTAATGAGTAGTGATACAAAAAGTGTCAATCAAAACCCACATATAATTAAGGTAGGGGTGGAATGCGTTGCATTACCTTGAGAATGAGGTCTCCTTCCTGCAGAGATCTTTCTTGTGCAGCCAGTCCAGTTTCTGTGATATGCTTAATGAAGATCTGGCTACCCAACTTGAGACCATATTCTGTGATAGATGAAAGTGAGAGAGGGAGAGATTTAAATAAACTGTCCGAAGAAGTCCCCAACCCATTAAATATACGTGGGTAGTTGTGTGTCAGTTTAGCAGAGGGTGGAAGGAGCATAGAGCCTGAAACAAAATAAAATATAAAAAATAAATAGATCTGGTACAATCAAATTAATACATGATAAAACATACCTTGTTTATCCATGCGTTTTACTAACACAGTCTTCACAGGCTTGGCTGGTGCATTCTGAGGAGGTAGCCTTTTAAACCCTGACACAAGCTGCAGTCCATTATGATTTACATTTCCAGCTTCGCTGCCAGAGTTGCCAACTTCACTTTCGTTCGCTCTCATTCTGGAATAACTTGCTGCCTCGCTACCAGAACCTCCCATCTCACTTTCCCGGTCTCTTCTCTGGCGATAAGATGCTGCTTCACTACCAGACCCTGCAACATCTCTTCCAGAACCTCTTTTTCTTGGGTAACTGCCTGCTTCACTACCAGTACCCCTTGTCCTGCGATGCCTAGAATGGTGAGAGGATGGCCTAAAAGAGCCTCCAGAGCTTCGGCCACTTGAGGAATCTCCTTCATAGCCCCTTGCAGTGTCCTCAGGAGGCTCCCGATTTGAGCTTTCATATCTCCCTCTCCAAGGTAATGGAGAATCTGGCTCCTCAGTTTCTCCTGTCCGGGAGCCTTCCCAATACGGACCATCAGAGGATCGGGGCGTTCGTGTGGAGTATGTGGGGCCTGCTGATGCTGTCGGCACAGAATTACTTGCAGGAATCTGAATTTTTCGTGGTCGTTTCACTGTCTAGGAGTAGAAAAGAAGCACTGCTTAAAAGCGGTAAATTACGCTAAAATTTCAAGCCTTACACTACTAACCAGGACTTAAAAAGGTACTCTCCACTGTAAGCCTGGAGAGTCCATGACATTTTTTACAAGGGGTGAATTTCTTCCTGTGAGGACCAATAGTGAAAAATTTGGGCTAGAAGTTCAGTGCTGCACTAGTGCTCACACGCTGATGGGGCCCATTGGGTGACTAAGGGCCATGCGATGGGCATGTGTCTTCAGGGGCCCGGTCCTGCCCTGCAGCCCTTTAACAGAGAGATTGGGCCCCTTTATTAAGAGCAGCCAATGCTGGGAGGGAGTGAGAGATGCTCATTTCCTCCCAGATAACACAGCCGCGTGGGAGGGAGTTGTGTGTGTGTGTGTGTGTGTCAGGGTGTATCTTTATGTGTGTTGGTCTTTGTATATCTGCGTATGTATCTGTCTTGGTGTCTGTATATCTCCGTGTGTATCTGTCTTTGTGTTTCTGTATGCGAGTTGGTATTTGACACACATGCAGATACAAACACACACACTGACACACAGTGTGTGTAGCTGTGGGTCTATATCTCAGCATCTTGCAAACCCTACACACAAATACACCCCTTCATTCACTCACACATACTCCATACAAGCACATGCTTACATTCAAACATACAACACACTGTTCAGTGCTAAATACAACCCTGCATGGATGGGCAAATGGTAGATCATTGTTGGAGTTATACGATGGATTGGGAAACTACCTTTTGGCCACCACTGCGATTGGAGAGGGTGGAATGCACCATTCTGCATCACACCAGGACAACAACAAATACTGTTGTCAGAGACTCCCTTAAATTCCAAAACTTTGTATCGCTGCCATTCCAGTTCCATATTCCATGTTTCATATTCCACGTGCATTACTACATAGTACAATGAAATGACAGCTCACCACATTAGCGACCTTGCTGCAGGCTTTCAGCGTGTGGATAGCAAATGACGAGGCCACATTCTCCATGGAGGCACCATTAACCATAACAATGCGATCACGAGTCCTTTGGAGAAACACAGTAGTGTAAGAGTGATAAAATGTTCTCATAAATCACAGTAGCAAAATAAAACTGGCCCTCCACCAAACATTACCGCCTAGTATAAAGAGGAACTGCATCATTAAGGAGAGTTTTTTTTTTTGTTTTGTTTTTAAATGACAAAAACAATTGCTATAGAGGAAATTTTACACCATCATAAAGGGTTAGGCCAACCCTTTTTCATTAAGTTTTTTTTTTTAACCTATAGATACCTATGACCAGGTAATTGTTCCTTTTTAATTTATTTTTAAAAAAGGTTGCAGGTTAGGTGTTCCGTTCTGTTCATAAAACACAGAGCAATGAAAAGAATTTTGTGTATAACGTAACAGACATAACGCACAATAACTTGGTAAAGCGTGAGAATACTTACTGCAGTCTACCATCAGCAGGGCCACCGCGAACAACATCTGACACAATGACCGAGTTATCGCCATCAGATTTTGATGGGTGGTCTCTACCTCCAGAAACCGCAAAACCAAAGCCTCGTCGAGGATCCTGG
Organism: Pelobates fuscus; assembly: GCF_036172605.1. Taxonomy (NCBI): domain Eukaryota; kingdom Metazoa; phylum Chordata; class Amphibia; order Anura; family Pelobatidae; genus Pelobates; species Pelobates fuscus. The sequence continues at coordinate 352,709,676 of NC_086321.1, forward strand.
AAAACCCAAAAAGTGACAGTGCTGCATTGAATGCGTATTATTTAATATACTAGTGTCTGGCCTTGGGCCTGATAAAGCACTTATGTAATGCGTGCTCTAAAGTTGCAATGCCATGACCCGATAAAACCAAAAAGGTAAAAGCAGACCTGTGGCGTAAAGTTTTTAAATTGGTAAAGTCAGAATTCATTCACTAAACATCAAGATTGTGTAAAAAAAAACAAAAAAAAAAAAACTTGAAATCTAATTGGAAAAATTTAAGCAAAAATAGGCCCAGCTGCTACTGTTGCAAAGTTAGAGAATTTTTCCAGATCCGTTATTTTAAGTTAAATTGCACCTTTCACTAAGCAGCAAATTGCAGTGAGTTTAGAACTGAAAAACCCCTGGGGGGCCCCAAAGGTGGCCAGCAAGCTCTTGGGCCCTCCAGGACACGAGGCTAACAAGGCAGTGCTGCCCAAGGCAAATGCCTTGATGGCCTCGCTGTGAATACACCGCTGGACACCCTACCGGCGACCTATGGCTGCGTGTGAGGGCTCGGCGTTCCAGCTGTGGCACACGTGCTATAGGTTCGCCATCACTGCCCTAGAGATACACTATCCAATTTAGCCTATTCCACGCATAGTGTGTGCGCAATGTCAGTTTATTTTGCAGTGCCATTTCAGAGGAGGTTTGAGTTTGTGTGTGGCAACAGAAAAGTACACGTCTTTTTCCCCTCCTTGGTGTTCCAAAGGCTGCAAGTGCCATTCACACAAGGTTAAAAAAAAATGTATATTTTTTTTTTTTTTTTTTTTTTTTAAAGATGATCCTAGTAAAAGTGTCCACTTCCAGTGAAAATATTAGGAGTGTCAGAATGATCATAAAGCTTCCCAGCAACATATTGCTACCAAGTAACTTCTCTGGAGATTCTTTAATTTTTTATTATTTTGCCTATTTTCCTATAATGTAATCTACAAACTGCATTAAAATGGGTTCAGTTACAGCAAAGAGCATCCCTTTATATACTGATTCTCTAACAACCTTTACTACAATTTCAAGTTATGTTACTGGATAGACTTTAAAAACATTACTTGCCACTGTAATCCTGTAGAATCCATGGCATATTCACCTGGGGTCAATTTGTACTCACCAGGCCTAAAATCGTCACTCGCCAATAGCGAGGGGAAATTTTAAACCTTGACAGTGCCCTACACCATACCTCCCAAGTGTCCCGATTTAGGAGGGACAGTCCTTATTTTGGGCCCAAATCCCTCTGTCCCTCTTTTTTACATTTTTTTTTATAATTCTTTATTTTGTTGTGCTTAGGATTACAAACAGGCTTACTTCACCACGACAGCCAGAGCAAGCAATGCAGTAACAATCATTTTCATAGCATATCAAAACAGCACATTTTTATGCTATAGAGAAAACAAGTTAAGAACATCGGTTTATATCACAAGACCTGCTTTTAATAGTAAGTTAACAGAGCTATGACTAAGAAAGTGATAGACAAATTAATAAGAATGGTAAGTAATGATTGGAGTCAAGAGTAGGCCCCCAGTGAGGTCCCAGGCTGGTGACAGTTAGAGCGTGGGACTGTAATATTATTCTATGCAGGGTTCAGTAATGGCAGCAAGGAGGGGTTAATTTCAAAATAATAGGCAGCGGGCCTCGGGGTACATTTGCTTGGCAGCTGAGTAGGTTGCACGTTTTAACGGAAACAATCATGCAAACCACACTCGCCTCTGCTTGAAACTACATAGTATTATTATCCTGCATAGTGGCCAAGCCATGCGTGATGATGATGGACAGTGTGTACATGTTTTAGTTAAGCATCTATGTCTACATTCAGGAAAGAGACAATTCTAATATACATGAAACACTGTAGGCATGGAGAACTGTGCGTTATTTATATAGTATATAGTTACATAGTTAGATAGCTGAAAAGAGACTTGCGTCCATCAAGTTCAGCCTTCCTCACATTTGGTTTTTTGCTGTTGATCCAAAAGGCAAAAAAAAAAAAAAAAAAAACCCAGTTTGAAGCACAATTTTGCAACAAGCTAGGACAAAAAAATCCTTCTTGACCCCAGAATGGCAGTCAGATTTATCCTTGAATCAAGCAGTTATTACCCTACATTGAAAGATTATATCCTTGAAAATTCTGTCTTTGCAAGTATGCATCTAGTAGCTGTTTGAACATCTGTATGGACTCTGATAAAACCACTTCTTCAGGCAGAGAATTCCACATCCTGATTGTTCTTACAGTAAAAAAAAACCTTTCCTTTGCCTTGGACGAAATCTTCTTTCTTCCAGTCTAAACGCATGGCCTCGTGTCCTATGTAAAGTCCGGTTTGTGAATAGATTTCCACACAATGGTTTGTATTGGCCCCGAATATATTTGTATAATGTTATCATATCCCCTCTCAGGCGACATTTTTCTAAACTAAATAGGTTTAAATTTGTTAACCTTTCTTCATAGCTGATATGTTCCATTCCTTTTATTAATTTTGTAGCCCGCCTCTGCACTTTTTCTAGTGCCATAATATCCTTCTTTAGAACAGGTGCCCAAAATTGCACAGCATATTCAATATGTGGTCTTACCAGTGATTTATAGAGAGGCAAAATGATATTCTCGTCCCGAGAATGAATGCCCTTTTTCATGCATGACAATACCTTACTGGCCTTGGCCACTGCTGATTGACATTGCACATTGTTGCATAGTTTGTTGTCTATAACAATTCCCAAGTCCTTTTCGTGTGTTGTTATCCCTAATTCACTTCCATTAAGGGTATACGTTGCTTGTGTATTCTTTACGCCGAAGTGCATAACTTTGCATTTTTCAACATTAAATTTCATCTGCCATTTGAGTGCCCAGTCCTCCAGTCTATCTAAATCCTTCTGCAGCAAAGTAATATCTTGCTCACATTGTATTATTTTACAAAGTTTTGTGTCATCTGCAAACACTGAAACATGACTTTCAATGCGGTCTTCAAGATCATTTATAAAAATGTTAAATAGAAGGGGTCCCAGAACAGACCCCTGAGGGACACCACTTGCCACCTCTGTCCAGCTTGAAAATTTACCATTAACGACAACTCTTTGTATTCTGTTTTTAAGCCAATGTTCTACCCAAGAACAAGCATTTTCATTGAGACCGATTTCCTTGAGTTTGAACACTAATCTTTTGTGTGGAACTGTATCAAATGCCTTGGCAAAGTCCAAATAGATCACATCCACTGCAACACCGTGATCTATACTTCTACTTATGAGATGGAGAATAGGCTAGGTCTACTCGATGGCGGTTACTCTAGAGATAAAAGTTACTAGACATGTTAAAGCATACCACCTGTCCCTCTTTTCTATCTTAATGGCCCGGTTTTCTAGGAGCTCCATATTGGTAGTGTGTGAGTGTATAACAGAGCTCCACAGCAATAATACTCCCAGTAATGTGTCTTTAACCCCTTAAGGACCAAACTTCTGGAATAAAAGGGAATCATGACATGTCACACATGTCATGTGTCCTTAACCCCTTAATGACCAAACTTCTGGAATAAAAGGGAATCATGACATGTCACGCATGTCATGTGTCCTTAAGGGGTTAAGGGGTTAAACTACAATAAATGTGTTTAGAAATCAGCCTGTGTAAATAAGATACATTGTTCTTGTTAAACACGGCTTTATTGGTGTACTTGTACAAGAATGTTGCAATAGTTTTAAAGCCAGAGGTTTGCTTCACACGATTGTTTTGGTTTTTTTTTTTATTTTTTTTTAAAAGCTTTCTCAAATAAGGCATGTTAGTACGCAAACCCTAAACAGTCCGATGTCACTCAAGCATATCCTTAGGAAACAGTCAATTAAAAACACTGGCATCTTGACGACGGGCTGGGTTAGCTACGCAGAATCAACCCACCGAAAACATAAATGGGAAATGCATGGTGCGTGAAGAACATTATCAACAATCTATTATAAAGGACCATGAAACAAGTCACTAGAATCATTGCAATAATACTGACCTACTGCCCTTCCAGATATTTTAGGTAAAGACATACACTAATATATTTGTGTGAGCAAATGGGTGTAAGAATTGAACTAAGTGGGTATAACATAGGATGATCAGTAAATGTCGCAGAACAAATGGTTTTCACATAAAAAACATTAGGGACCTGCACAAATTGAGGTAAGAAGTCCATCATGGCTGCAGAACCTTTTCGAACACAATTTCGAGTTCTAATATTGTGCACGGTGTTCTGTAGCAATGCCAAATTTTGGAAAAACAACCCTCGCAGCAGAACATCAGAACATGTTCACCATGAATGACTGCAGAGGTAATCATAACATGATTGAGAAGCCAAGCAGAACACTCACATTAGTAAGGCCATGAAAATGCTTTTATACAAAACAATGACTGCATCATCAAACAAATTAAAATATATGACAAAATGGGTAACATGTCGATTTCTTTTTTTTTTCTAGCTCCGAACACCAACAGGTATGAACGTGGGGTGGTGGTGGCAGTGATGCATTAGGTACAGTTGGTCATCGGTAGGTACACAAGGCAGATCCTTTAATGCCAGCCCAACACGCATGGTTAGATGCAGATAATCAACCATTTTGGGGGGAGGGTGTCCAGGATTAATCAGGCGTCTAAGCATTCACATTACTTATATTATTTAAGGAATTTACAAGGTCAAAATATTTTATGTACAAAGGATAATTCCCTTAACACATTTACAAGAATTAAGAAGTTTATTGCTCTGAACCGGTCACAGACTCATTGACACTAAAAGAACTCCTACAAATGAGGGTCTTTTTATTTATTTTGTAATTCTTTATTTTTGGTGCTTTTGCAGTAACATATACATGATCAAAGACGCCACAACAGCGTATGCATTTGGTACAATCACAGTATAGCTGTTGTATTTGTTGGGCCATGTTTAACTTTGCACAATTTTTTTTATTTTTAAAACAAGGGCTGTGTAGTTATAGTGAGGTGTCTTCCCATACCAGTGTCTAGTGTTATCCCAACGGGACACTTAAGCAGTGTTGGGACACCGGTACAGGGTGTGGACTCTTAAAATACCTGGCCCTGTATATGGCTTGAGTTATGTTGGGTTTGGTAGCGGGTGGAGGACTAGGCGTCTGTGTTTCGTCTATGTGAGAATATAATATAGTACGGAGCTTAGGCGTCTGTGCAGTCATGGGGCTTAGTCTATTTCGGTTGCCTTTATGAGCTGAATGGCTATTTTGTGAGGGTGCTCCTTGGTGTACCATGCCTTTTAACCTCAGGCATTCAGGGGGGAGGAGGAAGGACCCGTATTCTGGTCTGTAGGTATCTTTCCTATTTCTAGTGACTGTGTAACTAATGCCCTCCGGAATGGTAGGTTTCTTGAAGTTGTGAGTAACTTAGCGTGGCCGTGAACAAATGAAGCCAAACGGAACAAACAATGGTAATGACATTACTGTTTAACTAGTAGTATAGTCCGTACGGGTGTCAGGGCGTGGGTTCTGGGTGGGCAGTTACTGGCACTGTGGCTTTGGTGGATATTCCCAGCGTGGTCAGTAAGGCTGGGCCTTCTTGCAGAGTAGAAATCTTGTAGTGTTGGTCTCCCTTGGTCACACACAGTGTTCTGGGGGTTGCCCATTTGTATGTGATGCCCGCTGTTTGCAGGGTGGCAGTGAGAGGTTGCATACTCTTGCGACACAAAAGAGTGTCTCTGCACAAGTCCTGGAAAAAAGTAAGTTGGTGCGTTTCAAAGTCATATGGTGATTTTCCTTTGATGGCAGTCATTAGGGCAATTTCATCCGTCAAGGATTGGCATCTCAAGATGATGTCGCGTGGAGCTGCCTTCGGTGTTTGCTGGGGTTTTGCGATGCGGTATATACACCGTCAAATGTGAAGTATTTCCCCTGCTTGTTGGGGAGGAGTGAGGCTACTAAGCGCCTTATAAAGTGAGGCAATTCGTCCAGTGGCACCGCTTCTGCTATTCCCCTGATTTTAATGTTTTTTCTCCTGCCCCTGTCGTCTAGTATGGCAATTTGTCTGCTGGTGGTAGATTGCGCCGTTTGAATCTGGGCGACTGTGTTTTTAAGGGAGGTGAGGTCTTGGCGTAGATCTCTCATCTCCCGTTCTGCGGCTTGGGTGCAGGCCGACACAGCTTGTACCTCCGCTGCTAGCCCTTTCAGGTCAGCTTGCCACATCAGTTGTAGGTTCTGTTGGAGTCCGGCCAGCATGTTCTGTATGTCCTGCTTAGTTGCCGATTGCGATTCAGTAGTGGTTTGTGTGTGTGTGGCTTCTGTGCCTGCCGCGGTCATGCTGTGTGTGGTGGCATCCACTGTTTCTGACCTGTCAGGTGAGACCGCCTCGGCGGCTCGGGTCCGTGTAGGAGGGGGGGATTGAAGCATGCTGCGTATGTCCCTGTGCGGTTTGAGGGCGCTTGAGGGATCTCCGTCCCATTTCTTCTGGAGTGTAGAAGTCTTCTTCGGAGTATTGGGGGCTTGCCCTGAGCCACGACGACAGCTCCCTGGTCTGGTACTGGTCGCGTGTGCAGTAGGCCCCAGATCCTTTGGTGCGGCGTTTCGTGCCTGATGTCTGGAATAAAAGGCATCTGCGAGTGCCGCCGGGTTTCGGGAGATAGGTCCTGGAACTTTTTTTTCGCTGATGGTCCATTTGCTCGATTATTTTCGCTTGTTTTTGCGCTAGTGTAACGGAGCGGTTGTAGATGGCGACGACCACGTTGCTCCGGAAGCTCCGCCCCCAAAAGAGGGTCTTTAAAACATCATAGAAACAGAAATGGACCTTCCTAAACAGACATGATCATGTATTATGGAGCTCCAAACCTTACAGGGTCATTCAATAAAGTTAACATTCAAAGTGGAATTTCAAATTTAAGGCTAAAATAGAAAGAAATGGAAAAATAATTTAAGTTAGCAATGCTTTCAGTTCAATTATTCTAGACTTCAATTTGAAATTCACTCTGAATTCAATCTGAATTGTCACTGGAGTGAATACCCCTATCAGGAGTGAGAATTGCAGAGAATTCAAAGTGAATTTCAAAAGTTGGAAGAATTCTCCGGGTCAATTCTGTTTTCAGCTTTGCAATTTCATCCTTCAATTGTGAAATTAACTTTGAATTCCTGTCATTTATCACGATAGTTTCACATAAACGTGGTATAGGAGCAGTGTAGGAAGAATTGTTCTCCATTTCAATTTTAAATGAAGATACACAAAATCCCAGTGTGTTATAATGGATGTGAGGTTCTCAAACACCTGTGTGGAATCCCCTTAACCCACACCGATAAACTCTAAAAGTTCAAAGTCAAAATATACATAGAATAGGTGGAGTGTCACGTTTCCAATAGGTAATAGACGTATATGTAAACAATACACGGAGTAGAATGATCTGTAATAGGAAAATAGAGACAGAATCCTAGTGCAATATTGTCTATATTAGTAACTATGGGACATTATGTAATGATGTTCACTCACAAACTTGGAGCCAATTATCCTTAGGCTCAATGTGTAAGCCTCTTAGGATGTTTAGGGATCCAACTCCATCTTTTGGATACTGGCTCTATTTCAATGTCTGATGCATAACCAAAGCCTTCAAGAGAAGCAAGTCCTCTTGTATGGGCAACCAGAGAGAGCATAAATCTACTTCTGTTTGGTTAAAAAGACCTTTACTCCTGATTGAATGAGGACAGAAGTTGGACAACCATGAGTTATCAACACAGGAGGCACGTGTAACAATGTTTTTTGAAGCCCTTTATTCTCCCTTTGCAGTATATGCTTGGTTGTTCATGCACACCCCATCTAGCATGCAATTCAAATATCAAACACCCCTCGAATCCCTGTCCACAAAGCACCAATCACAACGTGCAAGCCAAGGAATGTTTATTTCGCTTTACGTCCGCTACACGTTACCCCAATGCCCCTTCAAATATTAGTTAACAAAATCAGCAAAAGATGATGTTTCATAAAAAAAAATTTAAAAAAAGAGCAAAGGGTTGTTAACTACTACCAGAACCCTCCCTTTTGTGTTTGTTTTCAAATTAGTTTTACATTTTTTTTAAAATCCTATAATATAGCTTCTATTAGAAAGAAGAAACAAACAAACAAACAAAAAAAAAAATCGCATAATTTTTGCCTAGTCAAAAACTTAAAGAGCACCTACTAAAACATTAGACAATAGTTTATCACCGATTTTAATGCAAGTGCATTGAAAACAATTTAAATAACAGAATTGGTTAAAAGGCAAAAGATTAGCGTAAGAAGTCGGATCATGAGACTGGCTGTAAAAACAAGATTTTGTTTTTGTGAGAGTAAAAACAGACAGATATGGTTTTGCTCTGTAGAACACAAGTATGATAAGACAGAAACCATTCCTTTGTGTCGCCGTGTACTTCCATAGAAAGTAACGTTTCATTATTCCTCTAAATGGAAACTTTCAAAGCACTCGATGAGGTTTTGGCTGCTGTTCAACTCTCTAAGGAACACCGCTCAGGTTTAATTCTATAAAATACGCAGTTACTGTGTCTAAAAAGAAAATTACAGGGAGAACCCTGGGCTGACACATATGAGCTTGTTTTTGCTTTAAAGCGTTTGCTTAGGGTCTGCTTAAGTTAATAAAATAATTCAGACATGGACCCCATGCTCACGCACAAGGCCCAACAAAGGTGATCAACTGGGGTTGCCTCATCTTTCCATCAAAGACAACTTGCTAGCATTTTGGCACTACACTGCCCTTATGGGTAGGATCAATTAGCTATGCAATTGGTATCCGTTCTCGCTATAATGGCACATATGAGCAAACATTTGTTTGAGAACTGAGCAGAGTCCAACCAATGAAGGGGCAGTTACTAAATGTTCTCATTTTATAAAATGTTTTGCTTTAAACGCAGGCTTCCCCAAACTCCGGCCCTCCAGATGTTGATGAACTACAACTCCCATGATTCTATGAATGAAATAGATAGGCAGAAAATCACAGGAGTTGTAGTTCAAAAACATCTGTAAGCCGGAGTTTGGAGAAGCCTGCTTTAAAGATTATTAGACGGTTGAAAGGAACAATATAGCATTTGGAATTCAACATCCTAGTCATTATTTAGGCGACTGCCACCCACCTCCACGAGGGTTAAAAAGGTAACTTACTTTTTACCGTCTCCCTCTACACCGCAGGACTCTCTCCGTGGTTCCCACACCTCCTTGGCTGAGATTATCTTGATGATAATCATAGGAAAGCTTTGGGTGGTTAATGCACATGTGCAGGAGACCATCTGATTGATATAGCCAAGTTTTGATTGACTATCAGTGGAATTTCATAGTAACAACTATTAGAGGCATTCAATCCCTGCAATGCAAACATTGCGGTTACTGCAGAACGGCAAAGTTTTACTTTGCAGGGTTAAAATGACAGGGTGATGACAGGGTCATCATTGAGATGAACTGGTCTGGGTGTCTATAGCGTCCCTTTAAAAAAATAACCTGTTGAACCTACTAAAGTTAGATTTACTACTCTTTGGATTGAAGCAGAAATTTACAAATCTATAGCTGAATAAATAGCTGCCTACCAGGAAAAAAAACCAGATGGGGCTGCCCCAGCAGACAACCTTCAGGTAGAGAGTGTGTGAAAACCTACATACGAGCCTCTGCTTTGCAGAAGATCAACACTTACCAAGAGAGGACAAGGACAAGATCCCACTGGATGGAGGTAGAAGAGGGGATCCTTGGATTTGTGTCCTCATAACCACATAGAAGGAAGTACATGTGCCAGCAAGCATGACCAGACAAGGTCTATCTCTTGGAGTAATAAATGAAAACAGCAAGGATAGGGAAATCGGATACACATCCTATCTAGCTCTAGCTGTGGATGAACCTGGGCCTCTCCATAAATAACTAGATATATGCTTTAGGGAAAGGAGTTTCTAAGAAAACTATTGGGGAGTAGCATACATTTAATTACCAGGGCTCCCTCTGGGTGTTGATACAAATAGATGCTCTGTGCAGCAGTGACCAATAATCAATCTGAATTGGACAATTATCACAAGCCAAGCTCTCCAGAATTAAACCAGGCTAAGCCAGGGCTTCGTCCTGAAGATAGACAGGAGAAGCTAGGACTCTCTAGCCATCAATTCTCTTTAAGGTGGCCGCACAACGAATGCAGGAATTGGTTAGAATGCAAGTCAGACCAAGCTTCTGTCTTGTATCATAGAATGACACAGGCACCCTTGGCACATATGGGTCGTTTGACGTGGGTGTACCCAGCCTAAAGACCATGTCTTTTTCTCACACACAGTGGCCATGCAGCTTCAGACTCCACAGCTAACTGATCCTGTTTTTTTTAGCTGCTCCTGCAAGAGTGCGCTATTTAATGGCTTATTCTGCTGTAAACCCTGAGGGACAAAGGCTAATTTCATGGTCAGATACTCACCACAGCAGACTACACCTTGCAGGTTCGACTGCATCATTTTATTACATTTATACCTGCTGGAAACGGAGGCCTAGCGGGCTGCCAACCTAGAAGCTGGGAGAAGCAGACAATCTCTACATTCAGCCCCGGTAACATCCCCCCCCCTTTGGACCGGTGGGGGATATCCCGGTCCCCACTGGGAAAGCTACAAACACTACTCCACTCTACTCCAGCTGCTCTGGTGAACCGCATGGCAGGTCTAAAATAACCGCCGCGATGCAGTATCTCAGCAGTCAGGAGGTCCAGATGTGGAGAGCTCGCTTTGAAGCCAACTTTTATAAACTCTGCCAGGCGTTCTGGCTACGAATTGAAAACAAGCCCCGAATTACCAAAGCCGCTGCTGATCCGGTGACGCGGCCTGCTGCTCTAACACACGGCTCTTCTGGGCAGAGGGTCCACTCAGAAAGTCATCCAGCCCACCGTCAATCTACCCCGAGGGCCACCTGTGTACCAAAGATCCTGGGGGACCATGATCACGCCATTCGGTGCACAAAGCTCCTTGGACACAGGCCCTGATAAGTCCTTGGCTTTGGGAGCTGTGGGGCAGCAACATAGTGGACTGTGCCCTAACTACCAGCTTGGCAATCAGCTGTCCTTCCAATCACCTGAAGGGAACTGAGGAGACATCGTGCTTGGTAAAGAGACTGTCTCCACACTGTGGCCAGCTAGTGGTGTTGGGTGACTCCTAGCTCCTGTTGATAACCAACACAAAATAAATATATTTTCCTTTATTTTAATTTTGTTTTACTATCTGTTATGGTCAAAGTGAAATATTCTTTTGGTGTCGACCTTGATTTCCAGTCGTATTTAACTTAATACGATCAGCTATAACTGAACGCCTTTTAGCCTCGACTCTTTAATGTTGTATTTAGTCTATATGAGCATCTTAGCCTCCTGTTTAAATTGAGATATCAGTTTACTGTACATTATCTTATTTTATCATCTTGCAGTGTGTACTGGTGTAATCAAAGAGTTCTCGCATCCACAGGACTGTTTTGTTAATATGCTGTCCTAGCATATTTTTTTCCTTGAAGTGCATGTATATTTTCCCTGTCAAACTTGCATTTTAAAACCAGATAAGAATTACTTTTGTATTACAATCTACTCCCCCTTCCCAGCCCAACAAAAAAAATGGACATTATAGTCACCAGAACATTGCTCACTATGGACACCTCCAGTAACAGTCACTCAGACGGCCACTAGAGCAGCTTCCTGGGTTTATGCTGCACATTGTGCAGCACTTATGTTCAGCAACTCCATGCTCTCCATAGAGATGCATTCAGTCAATGCCAATTGGCCAGCGGGGCATTTGGTTCTGCCCCCCTGCCTCCTTGGTGAGATCATCAGAAATTACAATATCAGCCAATCCAATATTTTCCCACAGGAAAGAAAAGGATTGTCTGAAATCGTCGGTTTTGATTATCTCAGCCAAGTAGGCGGATCGGGGCGGAGTCAGCACTAACAGACTCACAGGGCGTTAGATAAAAGTTAAGTTTTCTCTCTTTTTAAATTTAGGCCCATGATATCTGCAGAGATAGACATAACGTTAATCTTGTAGATGTGTCAATTTCCAGGAAAACCTGGAATCATTAGCTGTCCCTTATAACCGTCTTCCTATAGAAAAAAAATATCCTGTACAGTGACAGTTAAAGGGTCACTATGAGCACCAAAACAACTTTAGCTTAATGAAACTGTTTTGGTGTATAGATCATGCCCAGCAGTCTCACTGCTCCATTCTCTGCCATTTAGGAGTTAAATCACTTTGTTCATTCTTACCCAGCCTTCCTAAGCACTTATTGTAAAGAGAGATCTAATGTTTAAACTTTCATTATTTCACAGTTTATTTAATTTAGAATTTCTCATCTCCTGCTTGGTTAATAGCCTTCTAGACTCTGCAGTCTCCTGTGTGTGATTAATGCTCAATTTACGTAGCCAGAGATAAAAAAAAACTCCTAAAGCAAGTTACCATCTGATTGAAAAATAAATATTTTTTTCCCCATACATGCTGTGTCAGTGACAGCCAGGGGAGATGTGGCTATGGCTGCATAAACAAACAAAATAGCCAACGTGATTTAACTCCTAAATGGTAGAGAATTGAGCAGTGAGACGGCAGCGGTATGATCTATACAGTAAAGCTACTTTATTAAGCTAAACTTGTTTTCGTGTCTTTAAGTATGCCTTCACACTCCCAGGAAATAATACACATATAGCGTAAAAAGACCATGGATTGACAGACGCTGAAATAAACATCACTCGGTACTGTAAATCCCACTAATCTTGGGCAGCGGTACACCCAGAGCTCAACATTTCCACTCGCGACAGCAAGGAACAATTTAGTCCTGGCGAATCAAAATTTTCCCATGGCAAGTCTGTCATGAACACTCCAGGCTTGCAGTGGTGGGTACCTTTTAATGCCTGACTAGTAGCTTAGGGCTATAAACCCAGTCATACCTACAGTGCCTCAACACCAAGCCGTCAGTTACACTACCCTCACTCAAACCTTGGGAGGTCTCCAAAAGTCCTCAATGGAAATATATTTCCATAATACACAGTTCATTATGGATATTATACAGACACACACTTCTGTGTTTTTTTTTTGTTTTTTTTAATAAAACCAAATTATTATAAAAAATAAAAATAAAAATAAAATAAAATCAGTCTATTTAGGAATCCACACAAAACTTTACATTTATTGTCGGAAACTATTACAAATATTATAGACTGTTAAGATACAGAGTTTGAAATGTAAAACTGGTTCCATGAACAAAATAATGGATAACATTTCTGTAATATTATAGCTGAACATACAAGCACACATGCTACCTGCCACCACATCCATCAGAAACATGACTTCATCATAGATTATGAAAGATCAGAGCCATGTAGAAAACCAGGTTTTCTTGCCCGTATAAGAACGTGTAAAATTATCTGTTAGTTAGAGAATAGGTGGGTGGGATTAAATATCCACCCTTCTCAAAAATTTAGACAGAAACTCAGAGGTCAGAATTCAACTATCCAAGCTGAAACCTCGAAGGCGAACACAACATTTAAACTAAATCAAAGTTAAAAACAGATACTAGCACACCATAAATCATCTATGCGGAGACAGTATAAACATTTTTACAAGGAAGAAGTACCTTGCAAAATAATGTTTTTATTAGTAAAAAAAAAATAAAAAAAAAAAATTAAAATTAAAATATATTATCATACCTTTCCAGCAAAATGATCCTTTCCTATTTGTTGAGCATTGTGTAACAGCATGGTTTATGGCACTCTTTTCCTTTGGTTAAATTTACCAATCACAGCCATTAAACATGCAAAAATTAATTTATTTATTTTTATAATATTTTTATATAAACATTTTTTTTTTTAAACTGTATTAGTGAAGTGGTTAGGAAATGGTATGTTTAGAGCCAATACAGTCCTTACATTGGCTTCCTGTATCCTATCGGAAGTCAATTCAAAGTGCTAACCCATACCTATGAAGCATTGACCAATTCTAGCCCGTCTTATATCTCCTCACAGATCCATAGGTATGCTACTTCTTGGTATCTCCGCTCTGCCTGTGACCTTCTCCTGTCTGCTGCTCGCACAACCAACTCACGCTTGCAGGACTTCTCGCAGGCACCCTTCCCAAGGAATAGCCTGCCCAGCGCCATCAGACTCTCCCCTAGTCTTCAATCCTTTAAGAAGTGCCTTAAAACCCATCTCTTTAGGAAAGCTTATGGCCTCCCAGAGTAATCTCTACCTTACATACCTGTCTCTTGCTCTCTCCTAAAGGGCAGCAATTTACACTCTCTCCTCCAGCTCTGCTTCACTCCCACATTATTTGATTGCCATTTCCGGTCCTATTGTGTTTTACACCCCACCTCCTATAGACTGTAAGCTCGTTTGAGCAGGGTCCTCTCCAACCTATCGTTCCTGTAAATTTTCTTGTAATTGTCCTAATTATAGTTAAATCCCCCCTCTCATAATATTGTAAAGCGCTATGGAATCTGTTGGCGCTATATAAGTGGCAATAATAATAATAATAATTATGTTACAGTTAATGTCACTGGAGGGGGGGGGGGGGGGGAATGAACATCGGTTTTGTCCCACAATCCATTTGTGCCTTGATATATACCTCGAAAGAACATGCATTGAGCACTTATGGGTAAGCTGATTTATTGAACACGCCCACTTTACTGCTCTGGGGTAACCTGGCTTCAAAATATTCACACAAATAAAAGGCAGTGTTGAGTCTTTTTGTAAATATTTTTGGTGGACCTCTTTCATTGTAATAAGTCTTATTTCCCAAGCCATGTGAAGATGGAAAGCACTTACTTTGTGTATTGTGACAGTGTACTGCTCCCATATCGTCATCTCCTCCATTTCGGACACCTAGAAAAAGAGGGGATAAAAAGGAATTTAGTGAATCTGAACATGATGTAGCACGTTACTGGGAGATGAGCGCTAAAAAGGAGACTTCTGTTCATGGTCAGGCGTTTCTTTTTGATGGAGGAGACTATATGGTGCGTGTGGCAAAATGATAGAATTTGTTTGTTGCGCGTGTGTTTTTTTGTTTGTTTTTTTACACTGTGTGTGTTTGTTTTTTTTCCTTTTTCTTTAACCCCTTAAGGACACATGACATGTGTGACATGTCATGATTCCCTTTTATTCCAGAAGTTTGGTCCTTAAGGGGTTAAACTGGTCTGTAAATTAACTTGCTGCAGTGTTTAAATATGTAGAACACAGTCGATTCCTCAGCTATAATATAGATTAGCAGAAAAACCCGGTTGACTGCATGTGAAGGACTGTCTGTGTAAGTCTGGTGTCAATTATTTGTTATGATCGTGTCTCAGTGGCCACGATTACCCGGGATGCAAGCAGTAGACAGTTTGAATACAGTCCTTAAATTGTTTGTTTTCCCCCCTTTCATTCTTTAAATCAGGGGTGCCCAAAAGGTAGATACCCAGATCTGTAGAATTACACCCAACATTGGTGCTTTGTATATCTTTAGAATGGCAAAACATCATGGAAGCTGTAGTTAGAAACATAGAATGTGACGGTAGATAAGAACCATTCGGCCCATCTAGTCTGCCCAATATTTTAAAATACTTTCATTAGTCCCTGGCCTTACCTTATAGTTAGGATAGCCTTATGCCTATCCCACGCATGCTTAAACTCCCTCACTGTGGTAGCCTCCACCACTTCAGCTGGAAGGCTATTCCATGCACCCACTACCCTCTCAGTAAAGTAATACTTCCTGATATTATTTTTAAACCTTTGCCCCTCTAATTTAAGACTATGTCCTCTTGTTGTGGTAGTTTCTTCTTTTAAATATAGTTTCCTCCTTTACTGTGTTGATTCCCTTTATGTATTTAAATGTTTCTATCACATCTCGTCTTTCCTCCAAGCTATACATGTTAAGATCATTTAACCTTTCCTGGTAAGTTTTATCCTGCCATCCATGAACCAAGAAGTTACTTATGAATCAGGATCTACATCTTTTTTTTTTCCCTATAGGATCTGCTCGTATCTCTATCTGGGAATGAACATGCGCTCAGTACAAGATTTTGCACAATACAAACAACACTGACACAGATAGCCTGGAACTCAATGTCCCAACAGTTAAAAAAAAAAAAAAAAAACCCGGGGGATCTACCTTTTGGGCACCACTGGGCTAAATAATAATTTAGGATTAAAATTGTTACCCAACTGGTAGTTTAATAAAATGAATGAATCAGTTTGGTTAGAAGCATGTAGATCGCTCTATTAAAGCTTCAAGTAAGTGTGAAATGTATACTCTTAAACTGAAGGTAATATGAAGAAAATAAAAATAATAAATAATAATAATAATAATAATAATAATAATAATAGGTTTGACTTGGACATTTTTCTCTCTTTAAAATGTGGCCTGGCCCAAAAAGTACTGGCAACTGCTGCTCTGACATTTATGTTTCTTAGAGATGTATACATTGGAGTTTAGTTAACAGATTACATAATACGTTTCCAACAAGGCAATATTGATCTATTGCTCGTTAGCAGATATAATTAGGGAAGTAATACAACTAAATGTTACTGTATCTTTGACATAAGATTTCCTTGTAGCAGGTTAACCGGAATCAATACGGGAATGTGAAAGAGATTGATAGATAACTGTGGAATTCAATATGGAGATCGGTAACGAATAGGAACATATATACACACACTCACATGGATCAGTTTTTGCAACGTTTTTGGCTCTGGGCTCTGCAGGACCAAAACATCAGGGCCACTGCACCCAGACCACTTTATTGAGATGACATGGTCTGTGTGCCTGTAGTGGTCTCAAAAAGTGAAACTATTTAATACTAGTTTTCCTTTAACGTCTAACAGGCCAGCAGAATAAAATGATTGAATCAAGTATAGCAATAGACAATAAGGAGTGTTTGATAAACATATTTATGTTAGACTAAAGGACCGTGTTCTTTTTTGGTTACAGAAAGCATTAACAAAAAAACAAAACAAAAAAAATATATATAAAAAAAAAACAAAAAAATGAGACACGCATAAATTATTTTTTTCAACCAGCAAGCAAACACAAATATACAAACCAGAATATAAAAAATAAATAAAAATTGAAGCATTGAAAAAACTATAACGCCCTGTTTCTGTAGTTGGTGGCCTGGTCTGAAACTGAGATGGGTGTGTAAGGAGAGGGGGCGAGGGAGACTGAAGAAACTCCCCTAGCTGAGAGGCATGCCAAAAAAATGCATCTGACAAAAGAGTGAAACTAATACTAGTTTTGCTTTAACTTCTAACAGGCCAGCAGAATATTGAAAAAAATAATTTATGCATGTCTCTTTTTTTTTTTAATATATTTTTTGTTAATGCTTTCTGTAAACAAAAAAAAAGAACACGGTCCTTTAGTCTAACATAAATATGTTTATCAAACACTCCTTATTGTCTATTGCTATACTTGATTCAATCATTTTATTCTGCTGGCCTGTTAGAAGTTAAAGGAAAACTAGTATTAAATAGTTTCACTTTTTTGTCAGATGCATTTTTTTGGCATGCCTCTCAGCTAGGGGAGTTTCTTCAGTCTCGCTCGCCCCCTCTCCTTTCACACCCATCTCAGTTTTAGACCAGGCCACTGATTACAGAAACAGGGCATTATTGTGCAGCAGCAGGAGAGAGAAACCTGGCACCAGAGTGTAAGGTAAAGAGATATTCCAACTGCACATGGTTAAAGCAGTCAGGCATGCCTAGTGCACCTTTCTAGCATTCCTAGGGATAGTACACAGATTGGTTAGATCCGCATCCCCCCGGGGAGATGTGAAAAACATAGAAGTAGTAGCAGATAAATATTGGGAGGAGAGAATCCCATTTCCCTGTTTTTTTCAGCATCCAAAAGTGTATCATTGAAATCTAAAGTTTTTGAATGAAACGGTGGTCTCAAAGTGATGCCTGTCCCTTTAAGACAGTCAGCTGATAAGAGAGTAATTTATTACCATTTACCCGAGGTGCATCTAATGTAGACTGCATTGTTGGAGATATACAAAATTTGAACATGGTATATATTAATTTTTCCTAAAAACTTTTTACGATCTCTTAAATATTCTTCAAATAAATACTTTAATTTTAATAGAGTTTGTTTTTTAAGGTTTTTGATATATTGCAGTTATTTTTGTGATTAACTGTCCATATATGTATTTTCTTTTTATAGTTATAGACTTCATAGCTATAGTTTAGCACGCACGCACGCTTTATGAACAGATTTAAAACTGCTGAGAATGTCGGAATACACAGAAGCAATAGAATTCAAACATGTATTAATCTAATTTAATAAAATACACTCCAAATTCGGCTATACAGAGACGGTTATGGGGATTTTGGTTTGCCTCCTTTTTTTATGCAAACAGAATGAAAGAACATACAAAATCTGTGGGAAAAGGATACAAATTAAATACTAATAACCAGCAGGACCACAGCACCGTGAGGCCGTGTCCTTTCTCTACTATCTACTAAGCAGAATTTCAAGGGCTAAAATATTATTATTATTTTATTTTTTTTTAAATTAAATAGAATGCAAGAAATCTTGAGACCCAGATAGAAGCAGAAAATTGTTAGAGACACATGTACATTTCTTGCAGCGGGTGGTCAGTTTTGCGTACAGCAACATGCGGTGTTTATGGTACTTTTGTTTCAACACAACCCATAACTGTACTTTACAGGTAAACAAGTGGAACTAGTGTTAGTTAGCAAGTCTTGTATAATGTGACCCCTGGATGCAAGGTAAAATCATTCCATTTTATTTCATTCCTTTTTACCAATATGAAAATTCTCAATTCTTAATTTTTGAAGAGAGCTGGAATGCTTCAATGTTTGTTTGAAAAATCAAACAGATTGTCAGCTCCTGCTATGATATTGTTTATCAACGACTTCTTCTATAACTAAAGCACTGCAGAATATGTCTATTTTGTACATTTCCAGGTATTATGTATTTCTCATAAGCCCCTTACGAAAATTAATATCAAATAATTTTCATCACCGTGAGCTTGAAATGTTTATATAGGATGCCAAAATCTGCGCACTTATTTAACTTTTTTTTTTTTTTTTTTTTAGTAAATCAACCATAACACTTTACCCCATGGGTGTCCAAAATGTAGATCCCCAGATGTTTTAGAACTACAACTCCTGTGATGCTTAGCAAGCCTTCAGAATGACAAAGCATCGTGGAGGCTGCAGTTTTTAAAACATCTGGGGGATCTACCTTTTGGACACCCCAGCTTTACCTGATTCTCACAAGCCTGTCTAAATATATATATTTATTTTTAAAGTCCTGAAATATTAATGTCTATTATTCAGCTAGCTAGAAGTGCTCAGCACGGTGAGCACACTGCCCCTTTAAGAAGAGACCCTTCTAAAAGATACATCCTGGGTTGCCCGTTTGAAAAGTCCCAATACATTATCCGTAAGGGAGGCTTGTAATGGGCGAGTCATTATGGCCTTAATTATGATGCATGTAAATATTGCTCATATGCCCTGGGGAGGTAGAACTTGGTATTTAGAAAGAGCAGAGCTTACCTGGAAGCGCACAGCCATTACTGAGCTTAGCAAACAGAGGTGCAGGGGCTACAGGTTTAGGTGGGGGAGGG
Organism: Pelobates fuscus; assembly: GCF_036172605.1. Taxonomy (NCBI): domain Eukaryota; kingdom Metazoa; phylum Chordata; class Amphibia; order Anura; family Pelobatidae; genus Pelobates; species Pelobates fuscus. The sequence goes on from NC_086321.1 coordinate 352,729,231, forward strand.
GGCTTTGAAACAAGTGCAGATGTAGGGTCAGGTCCTTTAGAGAAATTTCATTTCACCTGCACACCTGTACCTTCCTGCTGATGCCCCGCCTATGTTAAAAAACAGGAAAGTGTACAGAGGAAGGCGGAGAATGGGAGGAGTACGGGATATTTAGGTATCACTCCCTTGTGAAAAAGGTGGTACTTGGTATCGGTGTACAGCTCGCAGGGAGAGATAACAGCAGGGTGGAATGTTATGATTATAGATGGAACGTTACGGGTCCACCGCTAAGAAAACTGCAGCATGTTTATTAGACCTTCAGCAGGACACTGGAAAATAAACTTTATTAACACTTGTAACAGGCTAGACCAGGCACACACACAAGCTAGGGACTTGTGCAGAAAATGCAGGACAGTGGGTTTGTGCCAGAAGACAAAGCGAAAACAAAACAAAAAAACACACATCTTTGTGTTGTGTTATTGGAACAAGCATGGGTGAATGAAAGGCAGACTCACAGCTTTAGAACTACAACTCCCACTATGCACCATGACAGTTATATTTCCACAGTAGCTTTGGGTCTTGAATAAAAAAAAAAAAAAAAAAAAAAAAAAAAAGGACAACCAAGATTTTCTTCAACACAAAAAAAAAAAACCCAAACCTGTTTTTATATTTTCTCTCTCTCTCTCACATTGATCCACATTGTTTATAGTTTCCTCTAATTCCAGTTGTGACTAGTTACACTGTGTATAGTGTGATGCTCAGTTTAAAGAGCTGACCTGTTTGGCTCATTGTTACAATCTGTACCCATTTCCTTGCCATGGAGCCACGGCTGTCAGTACACTAACATTGGCAGGGGGTGACAACTACCTGGTGAAACAGCTGCAGTTCTTTGTGGTTTTTGGATGTAATATGACAGAGCAGCAATGCTCAGCATCTTAACCCATGAGGTTTACTCGCCTTTTGTATAGAACAAATATGTATTTCATTTATTATTAAAAGCATGGACACTGGCAGTCAGCATACAGAAAAGAAAAACAAAACAACCATGTTTCTATGTCTTCTCTTCTTTTGCAATGTTGCGCTTGGCTATATGCTTTGTCTGAACTGCATTCTGATGTAATTTAATAAATCATGCACTTCTCTGCAGTTGTCATGGTGCCAGGAGTGCTCGCCTTTGTAAAGGTTCAAGCCGTTTTAGAATGGTTTCACTTCAATCCTGGGGTCCGCTGGGTGCTGCTCCCTGTCTCAACTACTTCCTAAAGGGAGCCAGATACGCCTAAGCAGGAGCTCCCGCTAGCTCCCCTAAACAAAGCCCTCAAATGCAGAACTAGCTCATTGGCTGAGAATCTGATGGTCGCGCTCAGCCACTGATCTAAACCCTGCACCCCTGAGCTTAGCTCAGATAGAGTGCTTTCTGCGCTCCATAGGAAGTAGTGGATGCAGGAAGCAACACCCAGCAGACACTAGATAAGAAGTGACACTTTTTAAAATTGTGTCAATACTTACAATAGAGGTGCACCATAGCAGCTACAGAGTGCTGTAGTGGTTACAGTGCTGGCATCAGCCACAACATTAAAACCACCTGCCTAATATCGTACGGGGACCTCATGCTGCCAAAACAGCTCTGATGCATCGAAGCATGGAATCCACAATACCTCTAAACGTATCCTGTGTTACCTGGCATCAAGACATAGTAGCAGATCCTTTAAGTTTTGCAAGTTGTGAGGTTGGGCTTCTTTGGATCAGATTTGTTGTTCCAGCACATACCAGAGATGCTTAATTGGATTGAGATCCAGGGAATTTGGAGGCCAAAAGCAACACCTTTAACTGTGTGCCATGTTCCTCAAACCATTCCAGAACAATCTTTGCAAGGTGGCAAAGCGATTACTGCCATCAGGGAACATCATTGCCCTTAAGGGATGTATGTGGTCTGCAACAATCTCTACGTAGGATGGTCAGTGGTGTATCCTGGTTTTGTGCTGCCCTAGGCAGGACAAAACTCAGGCGCCCCCCTCCCGCCCGCGCCACCCCCATCCAACCCTTCCCCCCCCTCACGTTCTAAATACACACTCACACACATTCACTTACAGATACGCATACACTAGCTAACAGAAACACACACTCGCTAACAGAAACACACACACACACTTACAGACACACTCACACTCACTAGCAGATACACACACTCACTAGCAGATACACACACTCACACTAACAGACACACACGCACTAACAGACACACACACACACACTAACAAACATACATACACACACACTCACACTAACAGACATGCATACACACACACACACACACACACACACATTAACAGACATTCACACACACACACACACACACTAACAGACATACACACATACTCACTCACTCACATATTTAACACATTTTTTTTTTTTAATTTACCCCCCCCAGCCTCCTTACCTTTGGGAATGCTGGGGGGGGGTCCTATTTCTCCCTGGTGGTCCAGTGGCTGCTGGGCTGCTGCTGGGCGGTCGGGCGGCGCTGCTGGGCGGGCGGCGAGGGAGCACTTCCTCTGAGCTGTCTGCTCAGCTCCCTCGCGGGCCGCACAGTGAGGCTGGGAGGCGGAGCCGGAATATGACGTCATATTCCGGCTCCCAGCCTCACTCTGCGGCGCGCAAGGGAGCTGAGCAGACAGCTCAGAGGAAGTGCTCCCTCGCCGCCCGCCCAGCAGCGCCGCCCGACCGCCCAGCAGCAGCCCAGCATGTCAGTTAGCCACAAGGCTAACAAGGCATTTGCCCTGGGCATTCAGCGTTTTTTGCCGCCCCCTGGAAAATGCCGCCCAAGGCAAATGCCTTGTTTGCCTCGCGGCTAATACGCCCCTGAGGATGGTATGTGTCAAAGTAACATCCACGTGAATACCAGGACCCAAGGTTTCCCAGCAGAACATTGCCCAGAGCACAACGCTGCCTCTGCCAGCCTGCCTTCTTCCCATAGTGCATCCTGCTGCCATCTCTTTCCCTGGTAAATGATGCAGACACCCCACCATCCACCTGATCTAAAAGAAAATGGGAGTCATCAGACCAAGCAACCTTCTTCCATTACTCCATGGTGTCCAGTTCTGACATTACTCACATCCTCACTGAAGGAGCATTCGGCGGTGGACAGGAGTCATCATGGGGTCTCTGACTGGTCTGTGGCTACGCAGCGCCATATGCAGCAAACTGCGATGACACCTTTATATCCTGCATTAAGTTTTACAGTAGTTCGAGCTACAGTAATTCTTCCGTGTGATTGGAACACAAGGGATAGCACCATGTACATTACTATGATGTAATTGTCCTACCTTGCACCACTTTTGGTAGGTACCAGGCACTGTATACTGGGAACACACCAAAAGACTTTCCGTTTTGGAGATGCTCTGACTCCGTCATCTAGCCATCAATATTTGGCCCTTCTCAAAGTCACTCAGATCTTTTCCCATGCCCACTTTCCTGTTTCCAACACATGAAATTCAAGAACTGTTCACTTGCTGCCTACTATATCCCACCCCTTGACAGGAGCCATTATAACAATATAATCAATGTTATTCACTTCACCTGTCAGTGGTTTCAACGTTGTGGCTGATCATTGTCAGTGATATAAATATTTTCTACTTAGCGGTCTCTGGAAGCACTGTTAGCACAAGAACTGTCCATTGGGAGATGCGTCAAATAGGTTTCCATGGCTAAGCTTCTGCACACAAGACTAATGTCTACATGAACTACGTCAAACATTAACTGGAGTAGCATAAAGCACGCTGACAACCATTCTGGTCATTGAAACGTACCATCCCGCAATGGCACAGGCTATGGAACGGAACATCAGATAGATATATTGTTTAATCTGTACATTGCCTGGTGATCTAATATAGGCTAAAACTCTATCCTATATGAATACAGTATCTCCCTTGCGTCTAAGTCTCTATAATTTAGATATTTACTCATACACTCATGAATTTCGGTGCAATAATAATTTGCGTTTAAAGTGTTTTTACATATTGTTTATTAAAGTAGACTTAAAAAAAATTACAATAGAGACGGTTTTGTAGCTGTAGGTCACAACTCACTCTGATGATTTAGACCTGGTGCACTTTATTGGTTATTGTTGTTTTACTTTCTTTTTGTTTCTTTGCTTTCTAACATGGCAATGTTGTAAATGTAACCCACTTGGTCGTACATGTACAGATTACCAAAGTAATAACGGTGTTTCCCTGAATGTACCATTTTCTGAAAAAGTCAATAAAACAGTAGTGGGAAAAATATGATACAGAAAGACTAGTCCTTTAAGCTCAGCCAAATAGTTATGCCACATATTAAACCCTCACATATTGTTTCAAAGTCTGTACAGAATCTGATAAAACAAACTCTTTAGGTAGATTATTCCACATCTTTATTGTTCTTACTGTAAAAAATTCTTCCCTCGGCTACAGGTAAAATCTCCTTTCTTCAACTCTAAATGGGAGACCTTATCATTTGTGCAGTTCTATTAATAAACAGATCACCAGTGAGCTATTTGTACTGGCCATGTATATATTGGTATCAGAGCTCAAACGTTTAAGTTCTACTCTACTAATTATGCCTGTTGGCGTCAATGGCACACTCACAGGGGATACATTTCTACTCCCTGGGCTGACTTGTCACTCACCAATTGCTAGTAAGTGAGTGGATTGAAATTTTGAGCACTGTTTGTATAACTGTTTCAAGCTTGCAATCACAGATAGACGTTCCGGGCACTCAAAGCTTCTCTAAAGTTGAGACTTTGTAAGGAACCATAAGCCGACAAACTGACAATGCTTCGACCGAACAGTCTTTGTCAAGTCAAAAAACTCAACGTATAATAAACTGCATATACACACACACAACCTAATACATTCTATAGAAAATATTTTTGACAGCTTTACATAAATCAAAAAATTACAATTGCAATCCTGGAGTTCACCCTTTTTTGCCCAGGTCTTATTTTCCTGCTCAATAGGATAGAAAAAGCAACACCATGGAATCCTCATTATTAGCCAATTAATGTATTAGGTTGTGGATTGTTTATGGAGGTTTGTGACCTGACAAAAGACCATTCTGACCAAAAATAGTGTCCATTTGTGTGCTCATGTGTGAGTAAGGAACTTCTATCTGTAAATATAAGAGTGATATTTGGGGGTTTGCAAGCTTCTGGTTCAGTAGCATCACCCTCAAAGAGAGGTCAGCAGCAGATCCATCACTGTTTACGGTGTAAAATCTTCCATTCCCCCTATTAATTTTGTAGTTCGCCTCTGCACTTTTTCTAGTTCCCCAATAACCATCACTGGGATATGCTGATGCTGCAATCAATCTGGATCTTGCCACCTCCCTCCTTCTTCTATTAAGTCCCTCTGGATACTCAGGGAAACTAACAGATTACACATTGTCATTTTTCTGCATTGGCATATAGCATGTACACAAAATACATGAGGTCTAATACGGATACATTGAAAAACCATTACAATGACAGACACTTAGAATAAAATGTTCACATGAAAGGAAAGCCATATAACAATATGAAATAAGCTGTGTGGTCTACTTTTTAGTCTGTAACTTCAAGAATATCTGGTAAAACAACATAAAACGAGCAGTGCAGTTCTACTGGGTGTAACCAAAAACAAATAAATCTCTTTCCATTCAGAAAATACACCAGGATTACAAAATCAGTACTATGTGTGGAAAGGGATTGTTGATAAAATGGCTGTGTTAAAGGGGCACGCCAGAGGAATTGCTACGCAGCAAAAGACATACTGAATGAAGCCACTGCGAAGTATATCAAGTCAAACCTTAAACGAAACCAAATATGTGAATAAATTCAGAATATTATATAAACTTATCTTTATAAACACAATGAGTGCGGTATTAACAAACCCCGACTAGTGGATCGCTAGCTAAGGAGCATGGGGTGCAAAGCATCCTGTCTTCAAGAGCTGGCATTAAGACCAAATGAGGTCCCTGCTTGGCCCAGAGTCCCGGACTGGAATGGCCCACTAAAAAAAATGTTCCTGTCGGGCTCTACAAACCTGGAGCCAGCCGAAGCAAAAGTTAAATGAAAAAAAAAAAAAAAAACATGAGTAACAGTTGGGACTGAATAAAGGAGGGTGGAAGGAGTTCTGACAGCCAAACATTGTATTTCTTTGTGCTAAAGGTCAGTGGAATGAATAACGTCATAACCAGCAGCTGAGACTCTCTAGAGACCCAATGGCCACCTAGTAGGAATACCAGGCTGCAGATAGTAAGGGAGACCTTAATGTGAGGGCACAATGTATGTGTGTCTTGTATGTGTGTCTTAGTAAGTGTACGTGTTAGTGTGTGCCTTTCATTGTGTGTCAGTGATTGTGTATGGATCATCATTTAGTGTGTGTAAAGGTCACTGAATGTGTTTATGGGTCAATGAGTGTGACCTGAACCTCTGGAAACTGGAGACTTTTCCCAGTTTGACTATTTTGGCCTAAAACTGGCAATTCCCTGAATGCAAACACACAGACCCAAAACCCAGTCTAACCTTACAACTAGACATCTTCCGCCATCTTCCTCTCCCCATTTCTCCAAAAAAAAGATGACCCCCTTCACATTAGGCAGCAAGTTTCTCTCATTTCCTTCCTTTTCACAACTACCCCATCAAATTACATGCCCCTTGTTCACAATAAGGAAGAGATCCCATCACTTTGCTGATAGGCCACTAGAGCTAAGGTCTCATAGTCTGCAGTGCGAGCGACTTAGTTGCTATCCCCTCCCCCCCCCCCCCCCCAACCGCTCTGCTGCTCTTCGTAAATCTGACCATGGCTGGGATATAATGACATCATATCATAGCCGTGATTTGCCAGACATAAGCACAGTGTCTGTATGGAAAGAACACACAGACAGCGTTTCATCAATAATGGAGCTGGGTTGTTGTGGAGATCACCTCAACCTGCTTACAATGCAACCCATGGGCTGACGCCCCAGTATTGCTCAGGCCTTCTTTTGCCCAGATTAATACTACACAGTACTATATCATTAACTTCAATTAAAGTGGCATGGTCACAAATTATGTAATTGGAGAGGTTATGTCACTCGGATACAACCTGCAACTGGAAAAATAAGTATCAATGGGACAGATAATGTTGGTGGCACTATTGTGTAATGCCTATATGCATTATTAGGCTGTTAAAGCTTTTTTTATTTATGAAGAAAGGAATGTACTAGATGTACTATGGCATTTGGTAAGTCTACTGAGAGTTATATAAAATATATACACACACACACACACACATAAATACACAGACACACAGTATCTCACAAAAGTGAGTACACCCCTCCCATTTTTGTAAATATATTATATCTTTTCATGTGACACTGAAGAAATGACACTCTGCTATAATGTAAAGTAGTAAGTATACAGCCTGAATAACAGTGTAAATTTGCTGTCCCCTCAAAATAACCCACACAGCCATTAATGTCTAAACTGTTGGCAACAAATGTGAGTACACCCCTAAGTAGAAATGTCCAAATTGGTCCCAATTAGCCATTTTCCCCACCCCAGTGTCATGTGACTCGTTAGTGTTACAAGGTCTCAGGTGTGAATGGGGAGCAGGTGTGTTAAATTTGGTGTTTTCGCTCTCACACTCTCTCATTCTGGTCACTGGAAGTTCAACATGGCACCTCATGGCAAAGAACTATCCGAGGATCTGAAAAAAAGAATTGTTGCTCTTCATAAAGATGGCCTAGGCTATAAGAAGATTGCCAAGACCCTGAAACTGAGCTGCAGCACGGCGGGCAAGACCATACAGCGGTTTAACAGGACAGGTTCCACTCAGAACAGGCCTCGCCATGGTCAAACAAAGAGTGCACAAGCTCAACGTATATCCAGAGGTTGTCTTTTGGGAAATAGACGTATGAGTGCTGCCAGCATTGCTGCAGAGGTTGAAAGGGGTTGGGGGTCAGCCTGTCAGTGCTCAGACCATACGCCGCACACTGCATTCAGGGCCGGTGCAAGGATTTTTGCCGTCCTTTGGGAAAAAAGTTTTTTGACACCGCCCCCCCATATGTTCTGCCCACCAAGGGACATCACAATGCCCTGCCCATATGCTATGCCATATGGGCCAACGCCATTCTGCACAAAGTGTCTTTTAAACAGGGTGTTTACATTAAAAAGCCTACAGGCACAGGTTATAGACACCAGAACTACTACATTATGCTGTAGTGCTTCTGGTGACTATAGTATCCATTTAATGTGAGGTAAATTAGAGATTAGTGCCACTAATAATATATGGGATTGCCTACTTACCACCAGATGAGGACAAGAGGCCGATGATGGGCTCAGTCTGGCTCCACAGGTCTGGTGTAGAAGAGGCTGTTTGTAACAGTGCTCACAACAATTAAAGAACAGGAAACAGCTCAGTTTTTTGGGGCCCCTTACACAGCTCAAGGTCTGGACCGTGAGTATGCCTTCAATGCCCACCCATAAATCCACCTACATGGCCCACCCATGAATTCTCTCACAGGAAGTGGAGTGTATGTATGTAGGGGATGTTTTATGTGTTATTGTAGAATATGTAATGTGTGTGTGTTCTTATAGAATGTAGTGTATAGGGATACCAATTTGTTTAGGGGTGTAATGTGTGTGTGTGTATAGGGGATGCAGTGTGTGTTTGCATGTAAGGAATGCATTGTATGTTTCTGTGTGTGTGTGTGTGTGTGTGTGTCTGTAAGGGGTGCATTGAGTGTGTAAGAGATGCATTTTGTTTCTGTGTGTAAGAGAATGAGTGTTTGTGTGAGCGTAAGAGATGCATTGTGTGTTTCGGGTGTGTGTGTGAGTAGGGATGCATTGTAGGTTTGTTTGTGTGTGTGTGTGTGTGTGTGTGTGTGTGGGGATGCATTGTGTATGTGTGTAGTGTAAAAGAGAGGGTTTGTGGGGTAGGATAGGGACTGAGAGGGGAGCAGCTCTTTATTTTTTTTTCATAGTGCTCTCCCCTCCTGTGTTCCGTAGTGTTCTCCCCTTCTGTCCCTTAGTGCTCTCCCTTGGCCCCCTGACCCTCTGCAGTCCCCCCTTGGTGCTCTTCTCACTCCCCCTTCTCCCCCTTAGTGGTCCTCCCTCTCCCAAACCCTTTATTGGTCCTTACCCTCTTCCCCCCTTAGTGGTCCTTACCCTCACTCAAATCACTCAAAACCGGCCACCCTCCATACAGCAGTGCTGCGCCGCCTGAGGCTTGCTAAAGCGCTTAGGCGGCGCAGCATGAGAAGCCGCACCGGTGATTCTGGGCGCAGGGCTGCCTAGGTCGCCTTACAGGTAGCACCAGCCCTGAATGAATTAAATTGGTCTGCATTGCTGTCGTCCCAGAAGTAAGCCTCTGATGATGATGATGCACAAGAAAGGTGGCAAACAGTTTGCTGAAGACAAGGAGACTAAGGACATGGATTACTGGAGCTATGTCCTGTGGTCCGATGAGACCAAGATAAACTTATTTGGTGTCAATCGTGTGGCCGCAACAAGGTGAGGAGTACAAAGACAAGTGTGTCTTGCCTACAGTCAAGCTTGGTGGTGGGAGTGTCATGGTCTGGGCCTGCATGAGTGCTGCCGGCACTGGGGAGCTACAGTTCATTGAGGGAACCATGAATGCCAACATGTACTGTGACATACTGAAGCAGAGCATGATCCCCTCCCTTCAGAGACTGGGCCACAGTGCAGTATTCCAACATAATAAAGACCCCAAATACACCTCCAAGATGACCACTGCCTTGCTAAAGGTAAAGGTGATGTCTCCAGACCTAAACCCTATTGAGCATCCTCAAACGGATGGTGGGGGAGTGCAAGGTCTCTAACATCCACCAGCTCCGTGATGTTTTTATGGAGGAGTGGAAGAGGACTCCAGTGACAACCTGTGAAGCTCTGGTGAACTCCATGGACATGAGGGTTAAGGCAGTGCTGGAAAATAATGGTGGCCACACACAATATTGACACTTTGGACATTTCCACTTAGTGGTGTACTCACTTTTGTTGCCAACGGTTTAGACATTAATGGCAGTTTGTTGAGTTATTTTGAGGGGCAGCAAATTTACACTGTTATACAGTCTGTACACTTACTACTTTACATTGTAGCAGAGTGTCATTTCTTCAGTGTTGATTTGATGTAATTTTTATCACAGTAAACACTGAATAAGAAGTCCTTTTTGAGTGCTCTGATTTTTTCGTTTGTATATATATATATTATATATATATATATATATATATATATATATATATATATATATTTTTTTTTTATTTTTTTTTTAAAAGGGGCAAAATAGACACCCAGGCCACTTGAGCTCATTGAAGTGGTCTGAGTGCAGTGCCCCTGTCAGTTTAACCCTGCAATTGTAATTATTGCAGTTCTTGAGAAACTGCAATAGTTTCTATCCAGGGTTAACTCCTCCTCTAGTGGCTGTCTAGAGCCTCTAGAGGGACTTCCAAGATGTTGTCTAAATGACACTGGATATCTTCACGCTATGCATGAGGACATCCAGCGTCACCAAAAAACCTATAGTAATCCTTATACAATCTGCGCTGGATAAATGGTAAGTAAGAAAAGGGTTCTGCACTGCGCTTGTATTCCTAGCCTATAGTTTCCCCTTTAAATGCTACTGTATTTCTGATCAGAGGCGAACTGTGTTTCATTGTCCTTGTATGTACACTGTATAGTGATGATAAATTTGACGTAAATCCTATACATATAAGGTCTTCCCAAAGCCATGGCAAAATTTACTGGTTCGAGGGATTTACTTTTAGGTGCACCAGTTATGTTACTACCCTTACAGGCAAAGCTTAACAGTGTCTTTTCTTGCATAATATGTGATGAGTTACGCATAAATGTAATATCAAAAAGAAAGTCCAATTTGTGTTCTAAAAAACAAGATATAGGTTTCTTTAGATAAATTGTACACATTGTAAGCATGGCCTCCTGTAAGCTCATAATTCACCTGCCCTGGCATGCAAAGGGTTAAAGACCAGATTGTTATGATACCAAATACAGCAATTGGCACTAGAAACCCCTGAGGTGGCACTAGGCATTTACAGAGTCCATGATAAGGTGCCTGATGAAGCTTGACACGGACGTCAGCATCATCAAGTAAGCACTGTTTAGCACAAATCAGTGGAACAGAAACAGACATGAAGCAGTAACTTAATTTGGGAAGTGGACATGTTAAATTAACCCCTAATGGACCAAACTTCTGGAATAAAAGGGAATCATGACATGTCACACATGTCATGTGTCCTTAAGGGGAGAATAAAATAAATAAATAGGAGTATGATAAATAATATTGATAAGAAGGCATACCTCCCAAGTGTCCATATTTTAGAGGGACAGTCAGTCTATTTTCTACCCAAACCCCTCAGTCCCTCTTTTCTATCCTTACGTCCCTCTTTTCTCGTAGCTCCATATCGTTGTTGTGTCTGAGTGTATTACAGAACTCCACAGCAATAATACTCTCAGTAATGTGTCTTTAAAAGGGACTCTCCAGTGCCAAGAAAACAATACGTTTTCCTGGCACTGCAGGTCCTCTCTCCCTCCCACCCCCCATCCCCAGTTGCTGAAGGAGTGAAAACCCCTTCAGTGACTTACCCGAGACTCCCGCCGATGTCCCTCAGCGGTGGTTTATGGTAGCCGCCGCTCCTCCTCTTCATTACATCAGCCGACGGGGGAGACTGATCCCGCCCGCCGGCCAGGGAGACCTAATGCGCATGCGCATTAGAGCTCTCCATAGGCAAGCATTGAAAATGCTTTTCAATGCTTTCCTACGGGGAATTGAACGACGCTGGAGGTCCTCACACAGCGTGAGGACGTCCAGCGACGCTCTAGCACAGAAATCCTGTGCTATGAAGCAGGAAGTGCCCTCTAGTGGCTGTCTAGTAGACAGCCACTAGAGGAGGCGTTAACCCTGCAAGGTAATTATTGCAGTTTATAAAAACTGCAATAATTACAGCTGCAGGGTTAAGGGTAGTGGGAGTTTGCACCCAGACCACTCCAATGGGCAGAAGTGACCTGGGTGCCTGGAGTGTCCCTTAAATTACAATAAATGTGTTTAAAAATCAGTCTGTGTAATTAAGATAGAGTGTTCATCTAAAATGAGAGTATGGAAACTGATTATAAATACTAGGAGAAGCAGTACTAATGATGAAAATAGTACACTCAAAAGACTCCGTGGTAAAATAGGCAACTAACATGTTGAGGGAAATATATCTTGATATAAAGGGGGTAGATGAAGAAGGGCCAATTGGAATAGAAAATTAGTTTACAGTTCTACAAATTTTCAGTTGACTTTCATCTATAAGATAAACAAACAATCTGTTTATGGTCTACGGAAGGGATAGGCAACCTTCGGCACTCCAGATGTTTTGGACTACATCCCCAATAATGCTCTGACACCCATAGTGCTGGTAAAGCATTGTGGGAGGTGTAGTCCGATAGTTTATGTTCACTTTAAAGGGACACTCTTGGCACCAGCACCACTACTTTGTAGAGTAGGCTTCCCCAAACTCCAGCCCCCCCTCCCCAGATGTTGCTGAACTACAACTCCCATGATTCTATGAATGAAATAGATAGGCTGAAAATCATGGGAGTTGTAATTCAGCAACATCTGGAGGGCTGGAGTTTGGGGAAGCCTGGTGTAAAGAAACACTATAGGCACCTGGACCACTCCATCTGAGTGCATCCAAATGCCTAACTCTGCCACACATGCGCCCTAGCCCCGAATGCTTTCCTAACTGGAAGCATGGAATTAAATGAGATCATCAGTCTTCATGATTTCATCCATGGAGGTGGGACGGCAGTACAAAGACCAGCACTGCTAAAAAGAAAAGGTAAGTCAAACTTTTTTACCCCTCTCAGACTGGGGGAGGGGAGGGGAGGGGGGCGAGCGGGCACCTAAAAGGCTGACAGGGCATCAGTATTGACCTCAGCCAGGGGAGGAGTGTCAATAGTGGCATGCCAGGGTAATTCAGGTAAGTAGATCTGGTTATTTTATACCTTCTGGGGAGGGCCCAGAATCTAACTAGCTAGTATAAGACACTAGCAGTAGGAGTACAAATTGGTATTCCTAACACGAATGTGCTCCTAGAAGGGGTCATCTTAATCCTCATCTGGCTTCTAGCCGAAAAAAACTTCACCTAGTATCTATTGTCTGGAGAGATGTTCACGAACCCACCAAAGATGATTTTGTAAATATGTGAATTCCCAAAGTCCCCAGTATATAAAAAGTTCCACCTATAGTGAATCAAGAGGATTATGCAAAGAATCTTTTAAAACATGTATGACCAGGAGGGCTGGTAAACTCGTGGTACTCACCCTACCTTCCCAAGCTGGTTTGACAGGTTAGAATTTGTCCTGTCAAACACTACATCGAAACTCACCCTGAGGACAAAGAAGGTAAACAGCTCTGAAAATTCTGATAGGGCACACTGCCAGTTACAGAGGGGATTACAGCAGGCTGGCAGTGCGGCTGGCAGTGCGGCTACCAATCCCAATAACTCAAAAAAAAAATAATGTATATTGTCATTGTTACCGGTTACCTCAAAACTATTTTTTTTATATAATAATCCTTTCATCAAGATTGGAAATAGATTATTAATATTATTAGAAAATTTGAGAAGAATTCAATCCCCTCTTTAGTACAGTGGTGCCCAAAAGGTAGATTCTCAGATGTTTTAAAACTACAACTTCCATGATGCCTTGTCATTCTGCTGCAAAGCATCAAGGGGGGTGTAGTTCTACAACATCTGGGGATATACCTTTTGGGCACCCCTGCTTTAGTATATGACCGGATTCTTCAGCCATATACATACACCTTGGGTTGGCCAGAGTTTGAAAACAGTTTCTATGGTCTTTCCTGCTTCTGTGCAGGGGGTGAAGCAGGGAAGACCATAGAGCAGCGGTAGGCAACCCTCGATGCAGTGGACTACATCTCCCACAATGCTCTTATAGCAATAATGCTGGCAAAGCATCATGGGAGGTGTAGTCCAAAACACCTGCAGTGCTGATGGTTGCCTAAATAATGAAAGGGTTATTATATTAAAATAAATAGTTGTGTGTCGACGGTTGTCCTTTAAGTGAAGACTGATGTTGATTGCTGGCACTGACGGTATAAATAGAGGGCTTGGCAGGGTATATATGCATTTTTGTTTGTTTAACTTTGGTGATGTTTGCCTTAGCGGGGTGTGGGTAAACGAAAGACTGCCAACAGTTAAATATGTAAAGTTGAATGAGTGTGTGGGAGAAAGTGGCATTGCTGCTCTCCACAGCACGCAGTTATACAATGTGATGGGAATATTAATAGTGCCACTGTTTTCAGCGGGGAATCCCATGTTCACAAGTATACTATATAATGCCTACAATGGAATATTCGGAGAGCAGGAAATGACAATCACATGTATGTTTAATAAACAACAACAACAACAAGGCAACATAGGCGGGTGGTCAAAAGCCCCTGCCACAGCGGGCTTATAATACAACAGTCTGGCTGCAGCCCATTTGGGACGGCAGACAGCTAGTCTAGTCCTAATATGTATGGAAAAATAATCATTTAGTCATTTATATATAGGTGTCAGTTTGTTATTTTAAGCTGATAACATCCAGTAAATCATTGCTGATGGCCCTTTGTGACTGTGCTCCCAGAAACCCCACCTATGGCTACCAACTGAATATATTAAAAAAAAAATCAAGGCAAGGCTGCTTTTTGTTTATGGTTTTTAAGTGCAAAGTGCTAAAAGTTGAGACATTATGTTGGTTTCCACCATATTTAACTCTTTGCTTCAAAATAGTAATTGTTTGTGCCTAGGTAAATCTCTCTCGAAAAATGAAAAACTATTAAAATATACACACACAAAAAAAAAACAAAAGACAAAAACAACAACTACTATTATAATCGGTATCTTCCTTAAACTAAATGATTGGGTAGAGTATCTGTCTACATGTACATTTTATTAAACTAACACAAACATTACATGTTAATCAAATCTCAATATATTTTACGGTCATCAATAAAAAAAAAAAAAAAAAAAAAAAAAAAAAAAAGGAAGGAAGGAAGATATGTATACCAGACACACAATAAGTTTCTGGGAACACTAATTGTAAAGGCATAACATGCATGGCTATATTAAAACCCCCGATTCCCTGCTTAGTACATATCGATACTGCTGCTCTAGGTGAGATTGGATCAATAGGGAGAGGCGATAAAATGGAACACGCCTGAGTCCGGGTCATGGAAAGTAGCCGGAGAAAGCTCTGAAGGGAAAGTCTGGAGTGAATGCATTGCAGGTGTGCAGCATTGCTGGGAAAGGTGAGAGGGTCTGTCTGCTGGGGGTACATTCGGAGACTGGATGGGTCTCAGGGATTTGGGCTACTTACCTGCTGAGGGTCTCCCTGCTCTGTCAGGTGCACCTTCCCCAGGTGTTACTAGGAGTGTTGTATTTCCTGGTACGGAGTAGTGAAACGCACAGCCTGCTTAACCATTACACTGCCAAAGAGGAGGGGGGAACTAAAAATGCAACTGCTTCGTTGCCGAGATGGTCTGAAGGCGACCTGCCTGACTCAGGGTCTCTGTAATACAAGGTTTGCAATGCCTGCATGGGCTGTAAAGGGCTATCCCAGGGCAAGTTGGGCAAGCAAGAGTTAAAAGTTTGTACAAAGAGTAATTCTGGTGGAACGTTCTAAGCATGGAGCAATCAGCAGGAACGGGCTATTGGTTTCCATGGTTACTGATGCCCCAGAAATACTCTTCATAATGTATATAGCCTCTAATGTTCCAAACAATAGCCCAACTCTAATCTATGGTTATCCAGGTGTAACCTCTTCTCTGCCAGAATAGCAAATTACAGATTATAGCCACCCAGTACAATAGCCTAGGTGAATAATTTAAATTTTTAAAAATATATAGATTTTAGAAAAGACAAGGAAAACGTTTTAAGGGCAATGCCACACCTCTAGCACTGAATTGGTTAATTGGGCTGTAGAGCTGGACAGCCAATGGAACCGGATCACTACCACATGCATGGGATTACCCTAGGGTAGGGATCTCAGAATCTGGGGGGAAAAAACCCTTCCCTTAAAAATTCCCTTAAATGAACACTATAGTCACCTAAATTACTCTAGCTAAATAAAGCAGTTTTAGTGTATAGATCATTCCTCTGCAATTTCACTGCTCAATTCACTGTCATTTAGGACTTAAAGGACCACTCTAGTGCCAGGAAAACACTCGTTTTCCTGGCACTAGAGTGCCCTGAGGGTGCCCCCACCCTCAGGGACCCCCTCCCGCCCGGCTCTGGAAAGGGGAAAAGGGTTAAAACTTACCTTTTTCCAGCGCTGGGCGGGGAGCTCTCCTCCTCCTCTCCGCCTCCGTTCCGCCCCGTCGGCTGAATGCGCACGCGCGCATTCAGCCGGTCGCATAGGAAAGCATTTACAATTTTGATTTGATTTGTTGATTTTCACAGTGAGAATCACGCAAGCGCCTCTAGCGGCTGTCAGTGAGACAGCCACTAGAGGATTAGGGGGAAGGCTTAACCCATTAATAAACATAGCAGTTTCTCTGAAACTGCTATGTTTATAAAAAAAAATGGGTTAACCCTAGCTGGACCTGGCACCCAGACCATTTCATTAAGCTGAAGTGGTCTGGGTGCCTAGAGTGGTCCTTTAAATCACTTTGTTTCAGTTTATGCAGCCCTAGCCACACCTCCCCTGGCTATGATTGACAGAGCCTGCATAAAAAAAAAAAACAGGTTTCACTTTCAAACAGATGTAATTCACCTTAAATAATTGTATCTCAATCTCTAAATTGAACTTTAATCACATACAGGAGGCTCTTACAGGGTCTAGCAAGCTATTAACATAGCAGGGGATAAGTAAAAATCTTAATTAAACAGAACTTGCAATAAAGAAAGCCTAAATAGGGCTCTCTTTACAGGAAGTGTTTATGGAAGGCTGTGCAAGTCACATGCAGGGAGGTGTGACTAGGGTTCATAAAGAAAGGGATTTAACTCCTAAATGGCAGAGGATTGAGCAGTGAGGCTGCAGGGGCATGTTCTATACACCAAAACTGCTATATTAAGCTAAAGTTGTTCAGGTGACTATAGTGTCCCTTTAATTGTTTGAATGCAATAGATGGACAGGATATAATGGGAGTAGTCGTTCAGCAACATCAGGTGGTCCAGAGTTTGAGATGCCTGCCTTATGAGTTTATTCAACCAAAAGTGAACTGAATTTAAAGTTTGAATTTTAAGACAAATATAGTGGTGCTGGTAAAAAATATGCCAGTCAATTCACCAGAAATGACAGTTTAGTGAAGAAATTCTCATATAGAGAAACAAAAAATAGTTTTTCTATAGAAGTGTATGTACCAATATGGTAAAATTAAACCAAAAATGCTAAATTTTCTCCAAATAATCAAATCAGGAATCTTCGAGTGACACCGTCTACCCTCCCACAACCCAGCCTATCCATAATGAGTATTTCATGAAGATAAAATCTTTATAAAATACTCATATTGACTGTGTTGTAATTCCAACCTGTCAAAAGTTATATTAAGGCAATGTAGGGACTAGGCTATGTCTATAGAGGATGTCACAAGATCCTCTATAGACCTTAGTATTGTACTCTCGCGCGCATGTATGAGAGTAGAAAACGTATGTGGGCTCCTGGCAGCTCGAGTGGCGAGAGCTGAAGAGGACCAACAGGAAGAAGATGGCGGTGGCCACAAGGGACAGGTTTAGGTAAGTATAACTCACCTGCCCCAACGGAGCAGTCACAATAAGGGTCTTTGCAAATCACGCAAAGACCCCCGATAGCGACAGAGCAGCTTTAAACCAGATTTGTCACCTCACTACAAAAAGGGGGGTATGCCATACAGATGTAATCTTTGTGAAATACTCACATTGACTGTGTAGGAATTTCATTGAAATTCTAACGCAATCAATATTTACCATAACAAATATGGTCAAGCCCGCAGTGGACAAAGCTTGACAAAAGGATGAGTTTTTACTATCAAGTTTTGTCGATTTCCTCAGCCATTGCTAGCGAGGACTATGGGAATCAAACTTCCAATGACCATCAGGGCTATTTACTAACGTGTGAATTGCCAGGAATTCCAAGTGAATTACAAATTTAAGGCCAGAATAGTTCAAGTAAAAAAATATATATCTAGCAATGCTTTTAGTTCAGTTGCTTTGGCCTGAAATTTTAATTTTACTTTGATTACCTGAAAATTCTCACTTTAGTAAATAACTGTGTATGAATGAGTTGGAGAATTTTTCTAGGTCAGTTAGCCTAAATCTTACCATTCGGTTTCAAATTCAGTGCGATTTGCTGCTTACAGGGTTATTTACTAAGGTGAGAATTCCGAGTGATTTCAAAGTGAATTTCCCATTTTATGCCAAAGTAATCAAACAGAAAGCTTAGCTGGATTAGAGATTTGTTTTTTCCAATGTTTTTTTAAATTGACTTTGAATTCTCACTTTGGTGAATAAACCCCCCAAATTACAGCTAATTTACCCCCCTCCCCCCTGCTGTTTTCATATAGAAAATAAATTCCACAGTGAGTAAAAGCCAAAATATATTCTAAGTCCAGGTTTTATTATAAACCGCTATCTGATGTACACTATATCTACTTTATAAACGAATAAAGTTGAATTAATTTACAGCATCTTTCTAATTTGCACCCTCCACCCCCCCCCCTGGGATATTCATATGAATGGGCAATAACTATCATCTGGAAGTATAATATACATTTTTTGCAAGTATCTGGGGGTAGACAACAGTTTGCTCTCCAGATTTTGTGGACTACATCTCCCATGATGCTTTGCTAGCACCATGGCTGTAAGAGCATTATGGGAGATGTAGTCCATGACAGTTGGATTGCCAAAGGTTGCCTACCCCTGGTGTGTGATATATACATATATATTGTTTCACACCAGCTCACTGATACCCTTTCTTCAGTACAAGTTACCAATACATGTATTATTACTAATCTGCAGCTTTTGCCCTTCACCAATATGGCCGCCCAGACCTCCAGTACCCGTCTGCGCTGGATAGAAACCAGTGACGTCAGGTCATGGCGTAAAGATCCGCAGTGCGTGATGACGTAGTAGTCGGTGTTTCCTGCGCAGCTGTCAGTGAGCGCAGAGGAAAGAAAGGGATGGAGGATCCCGAGGAGGATGAGGGATTCGGGGGCACAGGGGGGACCGAAGAGACGGCGGTCGGGGAGCCCGGAGAAGAGACCGAGGAAGGTGAGGTTGATCTCCAGGACCAGAGATGTGGGATCAGGCCGTCAGAGAATAATACAGAGCACGGATTGGGGGTATCCATTATAACTGTGCAGGGGAGGAGAGGAGACACTGCTTGGAGGTGAAGGGGAGTGACCTGGGAGATGGAGACATGGGGAAACCAGGAGATGGAGACATGGGGAAAGCAGGAGATGGAGACATGGGGAAAGCAGGAGATGGAGACATGGGGAAAGCAGGAGATGGAGACATGGGGAAAGCAGGAGATGGAGACATGGGGAAAGCAGGAGATGGAGACATGGGGAAAGCAGGAGATGGAGACATGGGGAAAGCAGGAGATGGAGACATGGGGAAAGCAGGAGATGGAGACATGGGGAAAGCAGGAGATGGAGACATGGGGAAAGCAGGAGATGGAGACATGGGGAAAGCAGGAGATGGAGACATGGGGAAAGCAGGAGATGGAGACATGGGGAAAGCAGGAGATGGAGACATGGGGAAAGCAGGAGATGGAGACATGGGGAAAGCAGGAGATGGAGACATGGGGAAAGCAGGAGATGGAGACATGGGGAAAGCAGGAGATGGAGACATGGGGAAAGCAGGAGATGGAGACATGGGGAAAGCAGGAGATGGAGACATGGGGAAAGCAGGAGATGGAGACATGGGGAAAGCAGCAGACATGGGGAACCCGGGAGACGGAGACATGGGGAACCCGGGAGACGGAGACATGGGGAAACCGGGAGACGGAGACATGGGGAAACCGGGAGACGGAGACATGGGGAAACCGGGAGACATGGGGAAACCGGGAGATGGAGACATAGGCACCGGGATACATTGGTACTAGGAGATGGAGACATAGGCCCCAGAATACAATGGTAGTAGGAGATGGAGACATGGGAAACCAGGAGATGGAGACATAGGCCCCAGAATACATTGGTAGTAGGAGATGGAGACATGGGAAACCAATAGATGGAGACATAAGCACCAGGATACATTGATACTAGGGGATGGAGACATGGGAAACCAGGATATGGAGCCATGGGTACCAGGAGATATGGGAAACCAGGAGATGGAGACATAGGCACCAGAATACATTGGTACCAGGAGATGGAGACATGGGAAACTAGGAGATGGAAGCATGGGAAACTAGGAGATGGAGGCATGGGTATTAGAAAATAACATTGACACCAGGAGATGGAGACATGGGTACCAGGAGGATGTAAGCTGAGGTCTGGCAGAATACATTTAGTTTATTGAAGCACCACCTTGCTAGTTGTCATGGTGGGCAAAAGGTGGATATAGGTGAATCAGGTAGAGGAATGGTGGCCATAAAGATTAGCAGCTTGGCAACTAGAAAATCATCCTGGTGGCCATAAAGAGAAATTGCCAGCTTGGGAACTGGAAAAGCATCCTGGGCTGGAAAAGCATCATAGGAATTGTAGTGCTTCAGCAGCTTGTCATCATTCTTTTGGACACCCTTGAGCTAGAGTAAATGTGTTTCATCCACTTAATATTTAAGGTCAAACTATGTGATTAGTGGACACCTTAAGGTAAGCCAAGGCTATTTTAGGTGAATTAAAAGCAAAAAAATGCAATTTGTTATAGTGATTAAAGAGAAGGGAGTTCAGTAGGTGATAAAACCGAATTGAAAAAGACTGATTATTCACTAAAGTACGAATTAAAAGATAATTTCAGGCCAGAGTAGCCAAACTGGAAGCATACTTAATGTAGAGAATATTTCCAGTTCAACTAATTAAGCCTTAAATTTGAAATACACTTGCGTAAATATCCCTGCAAATGTTAGTTGGCAGAATGAAAATCTAAATCTATTTATATGCTGGTGTGTGCTTGGTTACAAGGTTTTTATGATGCCTCCGGCTCCGATGCTTATATATGATCTTTACCAACCGGTATCTCCTGATTTCATGTGTCGTTTTATGAAACCAGACTTAACAGGCACACTTGGAAAATGCCAATCGCTCGAAACTGGAAAGCTTAATGTCACTGTTGAATCCCGCAAGTGTAAATTAAGGTTAATGTGGAGAGGTGGTAACAGAGATTCATGGTTTAAAACTGGCATGAATGAATTGGGGGGAAAAAATCGTTTATACAGTATCTTTAATTAGGAGGTGCTTCAAACAAGATGTATGTAAATATTTATAGGAATACCTTGCTAAATTCTGAAAATTGAGACAGAACCTACCGTATATTATAGAAAAATATATTTTTTAAAGGACCACTTCAGCTTAATGAAGTAGTCTGGGTGCCTGGTCCATCTAGGGTTAACCCTATTTTCTATAAACATAGCAGTTTCAGAGAAACTGCTATGTTTATATTTGGGTTAATCCAGCCTCTAGTGGCTGTCTCATTGACAGCCGCTAGAGGCTCTTGTGTGCTTCTCACTGTGAAAATCACAGTGAGAAGACGCCAGCGTCCATAGGAAAGCATTGTAAATGCTTTCCTATGAGACTGGCTGAATGCGCGCGCAGCTCTTGCCGCGCATGCGCATTTAGCCGAAGAGGCGGAGAGGAGTAGGAGAGCTCCCCGCCTGGCGCTGGAGAAAGAGGTAAGTTTAACCCCTTCCTCTCCATCCAGCCCGGCGGGAGGGGGACCCTGAGGGTGGGGGCACCTTCAGGACACTATAGTGCCAGGAAAACGAGTATGTTTTCCTCGCACTATAGTGGTCCTTTAATTGGGGTATAGTGAACAAGGTTTAGAAAAATCACACAATTTCATTCCAAATGACACATGGTGGATGGAGGTGAGATTGTGGTTGACAGTAACCAGACAAGAAAGTTAAATATTTATTTTTATTAATTTGAAACAATAGTGGGAGTTCCCAAAGTCTGCACAATGTAGTAAATCTGTATCTGGTTTGTTTTTTACTTTTATGTAAGAGCAATTTTAATTTGGATGTTTAGAAATTTCAAGATACAGATTTTTTAAAGATTTTTTTTAAATAAGAATTGAGACCTTATTGTTTAAGATATCTTACAGTCAAGATGAACACAATATAATTCGACAAACTCCAGATCATGCACTAGGACGGCAATATTATCTTAAGCATAACTTCTAGCAATTCCCTCTCAATATCAGGATAAAATCTTTTCTTACTTAGTGCTATGTTTTTGCTTTGCTGTTTATTTTTGGATAAGGTGAGGTTGTTATTGTGCTGTTTGACCTCTCAATCCAAGACCAGCCCCCAATCAGCTTGCAATCTCCTGTCATGGCTTAGTGACAGTCCCGTGATGATGTCAATAGCTGGATAATCTGCTATCCTCCCTGCCCCCAGCCTTTTCTGAGACTAAATCTGGCTACTGCCATATTCTCACCCCTTCCTCCTCTTAAATCTGAATCCTTGTAATCTTTATCTGTGTCCTTCTGCTTGTGAGTATAGAAGAAATGATATTGGCCTGAAATGGTTAAATGAAGCGTAAAGTCCTGTGGACAAATAAGGTGGCATGTGGGGCATATTAGCACACAGAAGATGGACTTCAGTATGTCAGGGGGTTAACACAATCTGTGTGGCCTGAGCTGCATGTATCGGAACAGAACAAGCTGACCTAGATAGGTGGGATCCCATGGAGTCAAGTACCAATGTCCCTTAAATAAAATAATAATAATAAAAAAAAAAAAAAGTTATGTCTGGAAAACTGTGCTACTGTAAAACTTTTTGTTGTTGTGATGTGTGGGATTTTTTCTTCTTTTTTTTGGGGGGGGGGGGCTGGGGGCTCTATCATAATATACATTATAAGTGACTAATGAGATTGGAGAGCATGCATGCGCAAAATTATAATTTATCTTCAATAGATAAAGTTGCATACATGCAAGATAGCACCGTCATTCAGTGGACAGCTGCAAAGATCAACGATTTAACAATGTGAATGTTATTCCATAAACCTTGATCTGCTAGAAATGTATTGGGGATTATCACATTTTAACCCAAAATTGCAAACTAGAGGAAAAAAACTTTTCGGAGTTTCTTGCGTGGCTATATTCAATTATTTAAAATTCCTTGGTAATTTCCAACATTTTAGGGTTGAATGAATAGCCTGATATGACAATGTTTCAGTGTCTGTAAATTAATTATGCATGTTTAAAGGAACACTATATCGTCAGGAACACAAACTTATATTCCTGACCCTATAGTGTTAAAAATCCTATCTAGCCCCCTTCTCTCACTTAATATACTAAAGTCTTACATTTATTCCAGTCTGCTGGTGCTGTCTCTGCCACTGATCAGCCTCCTTGGCTGACATCATCTGAAGTGATCATCTCAGCCATTCCAAAAGCACTGCATTATCTGAAATTGTCAGTTCTGATGATCTCAGCCAAGGAGGCGGGCCGGGGGCCGAGCCAAACACCGCCCTGGCCAATCAGCATCTCCTCATAGAGATGCATCGAATCAGTGTGTCTATATGAGAAAGTCTAGTCTCCATCAAGTGTGTCCAAGGAAGCACCTCTGGTAGCCATCTGAGGAGCGTCCACTGGAGGTGTCCCTGTAATGTCAGTAAAGACTGTAAAGACCGTGTTTACAGCAAAAAGCCTGAAGGTAATGATTCTACTCACCAGAACAAATTCAATAAGCTGTAGTTGTTCTGGTGACTATTGTGTACTTTTAATGTACTCTATTCCAGCATTTATAGGTTGACGTATGTGTAGGTATTGTTAATAATCTGTGTATATCCATGTGGCTAGAGTGCAGTCTTAAAAAAAACAAACAAAAGTGTGCTTTTCCTATAAATGGTAGCTTTACTGCCCTTATTATCTGTATTCTCGATTTATAGTTCACACTTTTCTCTCCACAGATCCGTTGGAAAAGAAAGCGGAGGTGAGCACTTTCACTATGTACATTAATCTCAAAATTTATTTGATAGAATGATTCGTATGGGTCACTACGAACTTTCTCCCCTTGGTGCTTTATTCCTCTCAGGTCACCTCCCTATCTGGGCAACCAGGAACTGGTAAGAAAATAGGACACCGTGGTGTCGATGCTTCTGGAGAAACCACTTATAAGAAGGTTAGTCATTTACTCTGAAAAACATACTACTGTTTTATTAATGTGGATGAAATGACCATTTAAAGGGACACTATAGGCACCAAAAAAACTTTAGCTTAATTAAATATTTTTTATGTTTAGATCATGCCCCTGTGGTGTTACTGCTCAATTCTCTGCCATTTAGGAGTTACATCACTTTGTTTATACAGCCCTAGTCACACCTCCCTGCATCTGACTTACATAGCCTTCCTAAACTTGTCCTGCTTCCCTTATTTCTTGTCTCCTCCTCTGTTAATAGACTGTTGGAGGCTGCGACAGCATCATGTGAATGATTAAAGTTCAGTTAGCAGGAGATAAAAACAAAACTGCAAACTTCAAAATTAAACACACTATTCTGTAAGCTCTGACTGAAAATGAAATAGTTTTTTTTTTTTCTTCATGGTGGCTGCGTGAGTTAACTCACAAGTATTATAATCTGTTGGTGTAGGCATGTATATTGCAATAGCTGGTTTTGTGAAACTTGTAACATTCTTCTTTCACGAGGTTCTCCTTTTTATGTAAAAAACATCAAAATAAATAAGGTTAATTGCACAAGTCAAACCGGAATTTAGATTCAGGGATTACAACTACAGTGCAGATGATACACATCTCTATACGTTGAAAACACACAGTGTGGGAGGATTGTTACATTTTATGTTTAGGATGAGAGATTGAGGAAGTTTGTGCGTGTGTGCAACTATAATTAAATGTATGTATGCTTATGCAAAAAACACATGAGACGACAAACATACATAAATGAGAAGACAAACAAGTTAGATGAACACAAGGACTGTAAATCAAAATCTTGAAAATGTGTCGAGGGTCACATGTCCACATATACAGTATTCAAAGGGAAGTTACACGCTTGATTTAAATTAAAAAAAATATATATATATATAAATATATATATATTTTTTTTATTATTATTATAGATAATGCTATGATGTGGTTAAGGTGCACAGAGCATTTCTTTTAATGTCTCATTCACAATTCATATTAGTTGTTATAAATGACTTATTTTGCATATTACCTGAAGAACAAGTTTAGATTTAAATTGATTTGTGTCTATTCTCGTATTTTATTTCTGTCTAGTGATTTTTTTATTTTTTTTTATATTATGTTTTACATTGTTATAGCTGTGTATGTGGTCAACAGAATTGTTTACTTGTGACTGGCTTAGAGTGTTCGTATTTAACCCCTTAAGGACACGTGACATGTCATGATTCCCTTTTATTCCAGAAGTTTGGTCCT
The DNA here is from genome assembly GCF_036172605.1 of Pelobates fuscus. NCBI lineage: Eukaryota > Metazoa > Chordata > Amphibia > Anura > Pelobatidae > Pelobates > Pelobates fuscus. The sequence goes on from NC_086321.1 coordinate 352,754,751, forward strand.
TAAGGGGTTAACATTGGTGGAGGGACAGTGGACTCCAGGCACAATAATCAATAGGCTTGGGCATTAGTTTTTGGACAAATGAAATTAAGAGCAAATCGCTAGTTGGACATTTTTCCGAGGCCTACGGGGGTCAATATGATTCCCATATTAGTATACGGGTGGTTAAATCCTCCCACCGGCCCTACCTGCCGTTTTGCATGTATACTAAACAAACTAATGGCTGCATGTCTACTAAACAGCGAGCAGCCATTGCTCACTGTCATAAAAAAGACTGGCGACTGGGCAGTTATTGCTGTCCAGTTTCTAATTCAATAAAGGGGTCCATGGCACAGGTTCCCCTCGCATCCCTTGTGGGGAAGCTAAACCATTAATAAATGGCCCCGCAAATAGTAGTATTAAATTTAAATGGAGGGGGACACTAGCTAGCAGGTGGGGGATCTAAATAATAAAGGGAAGTAAACCTATTTTCCCCACGAACCCCCACCCATTGGCTGTGGTGGGGGCTCTAAATATAATAAAGTGGGATGGGCCTATTGCCCCCACCCATTGGCGGCCTGTCGATGCTCTGAATAATAAAGGGGGGTGGACCGATTCTTTTCCCCCCTAACCGCCACCCATTGGCAGTGGTGGGGCATCTAAAAAAAATTGTCATTTCCCCACCCATTGGTAGTGGTGGGGGCTGATAAAAATCAAACTTATAACCCCCTCCCAAACAAAATACTTTACCTACCCCCTCACCATAACAATGGTGGGAGGAGAGCCAATACACTAAATAAATGTAAAATTAAAATTTCTTGCTTACCATTAGATGATTTATTTTTACTTCTAACTTCTTTTCCTCATTCCCAAAAAAAGGGCATATGAAACTCCATCTTACGTCAACTGTTAAGATAAAAGAAGGACCGATGTCGAAAATCCCCTCGGACAAAAAAACAAACCCATCTTCACCCTACGACGGCGGCGTGCAGACTGAGCTTGCAGGGTGGGGAAAGTGATCAAATTCCATGGCGTGCAAAAGCCTCTATAAACTCAGTCTGCACAGAGTCTTTGCGGGGTGAAGATTTATTTATTTATTTATTTATTTATTCATTTATTTTGGGGGGGGGGGCTATGTCCTCCTCACCTTATTGTTTTTAGACCTGCCACGTACTGCCAGTGTGGTGAGGGCTGTTGCGGGACAATATTATTTAGAGCCCCAAAACAATGGCTTTTGTTAGAGTAACTCTTGCAGTGCTGTAGCTGGCAAGGGAAATGATATCAGGGAAGGATGGGCTGTGGGGATGACATGAGCGACATGTGGAGGAGGGGTTGCTGCCATTGTCTGTCACCAGCATACTTTGCACAGGATTCACAGCCTTCCTTCTTGCTTTTATATGTACTTTCAAATATAAAAAATCATTTTCGATGCTTTTTTATATTAAAAACTTACCTCCGTTCCAGCGCCGAGCTCCCAGCCATGCCGCACCCCCTTTTTCGTCAAAATGACAAAATCGCAGGGCCCAATAGGACGCTTCTCTGAGAGAAGCGTCATTGCTCCCTTGTGCGCATGCGCGACTTCACCGCACATGCGCGGTGCGCATGTGCGCGGCCGCGAGCTGAGTTGACTGACCGCTCAGCTCGCGGTTTTTGCCCGCCCCCTCTCCTCTCTGACAGGCTGGAGAGAGAAGGCGCGCACACAGAGCCTTCTCTCTCCTGCACACGTCAGACGTATTTCAATACGTCTGACGTGTACAGGGCCTTTTTAGGGCCCTGCATGATAGGAAGTCCCTCTGGTGGACGTCTGAGTGACGGCCACTGGAGGTATTCCTATCAATCAATGTAAACACTGTATTTTCTCTGAAAATACAGTGTTTACATTAGATTGCCTGCAGGGAGCTATAGATCTCACCTGAACAAATACATTAAGCTGTAGTTGTTCAGGTGACTATAGTGTCCCTTTAAGCTATTTTGGTCTTAGAATAAATTGAATTAATAATTAGACTGTATTTAAAATAAAACAAAACAGAAAAAACATTCAAAAAACAAGGTTCGTGCATTTTGAGATTTGATCTAAATAGTCAGAGGAAGATCGCATACTTTATCTTTTAATTCTTTGCTGTTGATTTGTAGATATTAAATTAATCTCCTTTATCAGTTTTGTTGGATAAGTGTTACTTTAATTTTTTTAAATTTTTTTTATGCTATTTTGGTCTCTGACATCTGCCAGTAAACTAGATATTTTACTTCCATTCCTCTTCCATGCATCAATTTTGACTGTCTCCTCTTGCCCAGACAACATCATCCACCTTACAAGGCGCTATTCAGTTGGGAATTGGATATACCGTTGGCAACCTAAGTTCCAAACCAGAACGGGATGTCCTTATGCAAGATTTCTATGTAGTGGAGAGTATATTTTTTCCTAGGTGAGTGACAAATGACATGGGGACCACGTACTGTCAGTACAGTCCCATCTCTCCCTTTTCCCGACCATAATAATATTTTCTCCTGTCTCATTTTTTTGTTTTTAAACAGTGAGGGCAGTAATTTAACCCCAGCACATCATTATCCAGACTTTCGTTTTAAGACCTACGCCCCTGTGGCTTTCCGATATTTCCGTGAACTCTTTGGGATTCGTCCAGATGACTATCTGGTCAGTATTGATTTCAGTGCTTTGATGACCCGTTTTCATGTTTTCTTTTAATCTTTGTGACAATTTTTTTCTTTTTCTTTTTCTTCTTTCTGTTTCAATAGTACTCTCTGTGCAACGAACCACTAATTGAGTTATCCAATCCCGGGGCCAGTGGATCTGTCTTTTATGTCACTAGGGATGACGAGTTTATCATTAAAACTGTGATGCACAAGGAGGCTGAATTTCTTCAGAAACTGCTCCCTGGATATTACATGGTATTTTTTTTTTTTTAACCCTGTTCCCCTATTTGCAGAACCTACAGTACAATACAGAACTTTAAATAGTTGAAGTGTATCTATCGCTTCGCAATATTACACTTCCTGCTGTATAGTGTGTGATTTTATTTATTTCTATTACTGGTTTCTCAATGCGTTTTAAAGTTATGTTTATCTTTGTATGTGTGTGAGTAACAGAATTTACCAGAGGTACAAATCCTGGCAAGCAATGTTTCTATATGTCGCAATGAAAAGGTGCCAGAACTGGTTTCTATGAAGTGACAACATACCTTTTTTTTTTTTTTGCAAATGTTTTAACTTGCTGCAGAATTGTCCCAGAAACTGAGTTTGTATTTAACTGGAACAGTGACTTTTGTTGTTTTTGCACAATCCAAGCGCTAACCTCAAAGTTTAAGTAGCATTTTTAAAAAAAGTTAATTTTATTTATTCACATTATTTTTTGGTCCCCTTTGCAAGTTTCTTTCTACTGAGATGCCGCATATACAGACTGTTTGCACCATGTCTAATTCAAACCACCGAAGTGGAATCAGTGCTTGGAGTAACTCTTTAAAGCGACTCTGTCCTTTTACTTTTGGGTTTTACTTATGCTTGTATCTTCATAATCATACTCTGTCCCTTGCTTTTATTTATATTTATTGATAAAAACACACAATTGGGTCAGCGCTTAAAGGGAAACTCCAGTGCCAAGAAAACAATCCGTTTTTCCTGGCACTGCAGGTTCCCTCTCCCTCCCACCCACCAATCCCCAGTTACTGAAGGGGTGAAAACCCCGTCAGTCACTTACCTGAGGCAGCGGTGATGTCCCTCGTCGCTGCCTCCTCCTCCCTGTGATTCCGTCGGCCGGTGGGCGAGACTGATCCCGTCCACCAGCCGAGGAGACCTAATGCTCCACTAGAGGTGGAGTTAACCCTGCAATGTAATTATTGCAGTTTATAAAAAACTGCAATAATTACACTTGCATGGTTAGGAGTAGTGGGAGTTGGCACCCAGACCACTCCAATGAGCAGAAGTGGTCTGGGTGCCTGGAGTGTCCCTTTAATAACAAAATAGTGGAAAATAAGGCAGCAATTCTAAGAAGGGGATCCCTCTCAACCCTTCAAAGTAACATATAGAAATATATATTTAATACCTTCCCTAAGTATTATATAGCGTCTCCTGCATATTATTGTATAGTTAACTTTAGGTTTAAAGAAAAAACAAACACAAAGTATTAAATTGGCACCATATTGCTGATCCAAATGATCCTCAGCTGCCTAAGCGTTTTGAGGTTATTAAAATATGTCATTTTCCTACTCTTTTCTCCAACCACCTTTTAACCTACAGAACCTAAACCAGAACCCGAGGACACTATTACCCAAGTTTTATGGCCTGTACTGTGTACAGTCTGGTGGGAAGAATATCCGTGTGGTCGTCATGAACAACATCCTGCCGCGTGTAGTTCGCATGCACTTCAAGTATGACCTGAAGGGCTCTACCTATAAGCGGCGAGCATCGAAAAAGGAACGGGAGAAACGCAGCCCTACCTACAAGGACCTAGACTTCATGCAGGATGCTCCCGAGGGCCTGCTCTTGGACACTGATACCTTCAGTGCTCTGGTCAAAACCCTGCAGAGAGACTGTTTGGTGAGAGGCCTTCCAAAAACATGTTTGTGGTGGGTCTTTTTCCCTTCTCCCCCATCCCACATCTCTATCCAAGCAAAAACAAGAAATCCTTGTTATTACGAACAAGAAACAGCGTCAAAAACAAATTCTGGAAGCAAGTGTTTTTCACACTTAAGGTAACACGTACCCGTTAAAAATGTGTATTGTTCTGAGGAATTGCAGTTTTCAGCTTTTTAATTTTCCATTTAAAAAAGTAGCATTCCAATCTGTCATTATTGGGGGAAGTAGGCAGACCTCTCATTTGTGACGGTGCCCTGCCATCTACTAATAACATTCACTATGTGCTATAATTACTATGCTATATAAGATCGGTTTTAGCACAAAAGCTCTTTTCTTGTCTAAGAATGCATGGGTGGTTTGCTTCATAGCTCCAGTTTGCAAGATACAAACTCATTCCTTTACTAACATGTGCTGGCAAATGGCAAGGGTTTACCTTATCACAACTGGCCACTTAGAAAATCTGATTACATGACCAGCTTTAAATGGCATGTTTATCTAACATTAGCAAACTATGCCGTGTTGGCTATTTTAAGTAAAGTGTGTAACAAAACGTAAAGGAAAACTGTAAGCGCTATGACCACAACAACTTAATGTTGTGGATTTGGTCCCGCAGTCTGGCAAATATAAACATTGCTTTTTGCTAGAAATGGCTGTGTTCACATTTGTCAGTCAGAATCCCTCTAGTAACTTTCAGATAGACCGCTTATGAAGGTTTGCAATAATTAGCTAAATGCTTCTCAAAAGGAAGCATTGGATTCAGTTGCCTCGCTATGACAAGCATCCAACCGGCTTAGAATGGTAATTGCTGGTCGTGCATCATAGGGTTTCAATACTTCTCTGGTAGAAGCATTGATTGGACATAGATCATGCATCAGTATGATCGCAGAAAAGGAAAGGCAGTTTTTTTCGTGGGAAAAATGGGACAGCACTGGATAGAAGGGGAGAAAACAAGTAAACTAACTTCTTAACATGAGCGGCTCTATAACCTAAACAAGCAGGTGAGCACTAAGGTTATAACTGTATTATAAAACGTCTAGTTTTGCACGACACAGAACAATGTAAGTTTATTTGTGTGGTTTTTCAAATCAAAGAAGACTATATTGCAATTCCACAGGATAAAACATATTTACATTATTAAAGGAACACTATAGTCACCTAAATTACTTTAGCTAAATAAAGCAGTTTTAGTGTATAGATCATTCCCCTGCAATTTCACTGCTCAATTCACTGTCATTTAGGAGTTAAATCACTTTGTTTCTGTTTATGCAGCCCTAGCCACACCTCCCCTGGCTATGATTGACAGAGCCTGCAAGAAAACAAAAACTGGTTTCACTTTCAAACAGATGTAATTTACCTTAAATAATTGTATCTCAATCTCTAAATTGAACTCTAATCACATACAGGAGGCTCTTGCAGGGTCTAGCAAGCTATTAACATAGCAGGGGATAAGAAAATCTTAAGTAAACAGAATGTGCAATAAAGAAAACCTAAATAGGGCTCTCTTTACAGGAAGTGTTTATGGAAGGCTGTGCAAGTCACATGCAGGGAGGTGTGACTAGGGTTCATAAACAAAGGGATTTAACTCCTAAATGGCAGAGGATTTAGCAGTGAGGCTGCAGGGGCATGTTCTATACACCAAAACTGCTTCATTAAGCTAAAGGTGTTCAGGTGACTATAGTGTCCCTTTAACTATGCGTTCTGGTGCTTAAATCTTTACAATTTTATCATCTTTTTTTAAATGACCATGTTGTTTTTTTGAAGGAAAATATATGTTAACATGAGAGAAGATTTACTACAATTTTGTGTATTATAATTATTAAATTACACAAATGGCTGTTTTCAGCAGCCAATTGTTGTATACTCTTTGCTGGAGAAGGGATGTTTCACCCGTGAGATCATTGATCCCTTTGTCCCTGTTTTGGTAATTTTTGTTCATGTATATCAATAGGTTCTAGTGTACTTTAGTAGTGTTACATGTTTTGCATAATATAATTAAAGGAACACTATAGTCACCGAAACAACTTTAGCTTAATGAAGCAGTTTTGCTTTATAGATTATGTCCCTGCAGTCTCACTGTTCAATTCTCTGCCATTTAGGAGATAAATCACTTTGTTTATACAGCCATTGTCACACCTCCTTGCATGTGACTTACACAGCCTTCCTAAACACTTCCTGTAAAGAGTCATCTAATGTTTACACATCATTTATTGCAAATTCTGTTTAGTATAGAATTTCTTATCTCCTGCTTTGTTGATAGTTTGCTAGACCCTGCAAGAGCCTTCAGTATTAAAGTTCAATTTACAGAGGATGAAAACTTTTAAAGCAAGTTAAAGGACCACTATAGTTTTTCTGGCACTATAGTGCCCTGAGGGTGCCCCCACCCTCAGGGACCCCCTCCCGCCGGGCTCTGGAGAGAGGAAGGGGTTAAACTTACCTCTTATTCCAGCGCCGGGCGGGAAGCTTTCCTCCTCCTCCTCCTTCTTCCTTGCGACGTCATCGGCTGAATGCGCATGCGCGGCAGGAGCCGCGCGCGCATTCAGCCGGTCGCATAGGAAAGCATTTACAATGCTTTCCTATGGACGCTTGCGTGCTCTCACTGTGATTTTCACAGTGAGAATCACGCAAGCGCCTCTAGCGGCTGTCAATAAGACAGCCACTAGAGGTTTTGGAGGCTGGATTAACCCTCAGTATAAACATAGCAGTTTCTCTGAAACTGCTATGTTTATTAAAAAAAAGGGTTAATCCTAGAGGGACCTGGCACCCAAACCACCTCATTAAGCTGAAGTGGTCTGGGTGCCTAGAGTGGTCCTTTAACATCTGTAGGAGTCACTGAAAGGGGATGTGTGGCTTGAGCTGCATTAGCAGAAACAAAAGTTAATTTAACTCCTATATGGCAGAGAATTGAGCAGAGAGACTGCAGGGGCATGATCTATACACTATAAATGCTTTATAAAGATAGAATTTGTTTGGGTGACTATAGTGTCCCTTTAACCCCTTAAGGACACATGACATGTCTGACACGTCATAATTCCATTTTATTCCAGAAGTTTGGTCCTTAAGGGGTTAAGCATATTTTATATTTATTTAGCAGGTCTAAATAACCAGAAAGCCAGATTGTCGGTGATATTCTAAATAGAACATTGATTTGAGTTTTTCTTCTTTGGTTAGGTTCTAGAAAGTTTCAAAATTATGGATTATAGTCTGTTACTGGGAGTCCACAACATGGAACTACAAGAGCGGGAACGTCAGACGGAGGGGGCTCAGTGCCAAACCGATGAAAAGCGTCCTGTTGCACAAAAAGCACTGTATTCCACTGCAATGGAGTCCATTCAAGGAGGAGCAGCTCGTGGGGAATCAATAGACACCGACGATACGTGAGTTACACCCACCTAGCATACTCTGTTGTGATTGGAAAGAGTAGGGCTTGAGGATTGGCACAATATTATGTATCATTAGAGGTCGATAACATTGATATAAGGGAGGAAGACTATAATTTAGTAAAAGGTTTGTGCCTAGACTTTTACTGTGTATCACTTTGTTAAATCTTCAGCTTGAGATGGATATAGAGAGTTTTGTGTTTCTTACCCAAGTGATCCAAACTACTTTTTTTTACAAAGAGATGATTTTAAAAGTGGGTCTTATTACCTGGAATAGTGTGGTTGGCAAGGTCATTTGATTTAAGCTATTAAAATCCCCAAAAAATGTTTTCTTTCATACTCTGTTTTGAAAATACATTGGTTTAATGAACACTCTAAACCCTTAAGGCACAAGAAACTTTAAGGGGGTTCACAGTGTCCCCTCAGTCTTGCTTTATAAAAGTTCAATAAAAAAAACCAAAACATTTGCTCACTCATTTTGATCGCTTGTTCTCGAAGCAAAGTACTGTATTCTGTAATCTATATTCTCTATCAAAAACATTCCATCGAGAGAAGCACGGCAATTGTTGTGCATGTGCTGTAGCATCACAGAACTTCCCTATGAGACGTATTAAATTCACCCTAGACCAGGCATAGACAACCCTCGGCACTCCAGATGTTTTGGACTACACCTCCCATGATGCTTTGCCAGCAGTATGGGTGTAAGAGCATTATGGGAGATGTAGTCCACAACATCTGGAGTGCTGAAGGTTGCCTAAACCCTGCCCTAGACCTTCCTGAGTATCTTCACTACTAAGGATCTCCCAGGGACAGAGCAGAGTTGCATCAAGGAGTCTGCCTACTGAGGTGTTCTTTAACTTTCTCTTGTATCTTCTCTTATGCTTTTCTTTACCCTCTTCCTTGTTTTGGGATACTTTTTCCCTTTCTTTATCTTTAAGTGTTCTCACGCAGGCATGTTTCCTAATTTAGAGACACTGTATCTATTTCAATCGCAAGAAAGCATAATTCTCTTGGAGCTTGAATTTTAAGAAGTGGTCTGGGTGCAATGTCCCTGTAGTTTTAACCCAGCAGTATAAAACATTGGCATTCTACAGTGACGCTGTTATTTACAGTGCATGCTTTAAATCCCTCTAGTGGTTGTCACTCTGACCGTTATTAGAGGCGCTTCGATCGAAATAGCAGAGGGAATCTCTATTTCGAAAGAAATAGGGCTACTGGTCGGCAACTCGAAAACGGATTGCCCTACAAATAGACCTTATATCCTTATGTTACAAAAAGGCTTGTACTGCAGGTACCCACTGAAGGGAGTCTTTGCATGCAGTGAGCCAAAACAAAAAAACTCTTTAATAATCCCTCTTGAGGAAAAGAAAGCAAAAAATGTGTTATATGTACAAGTGTAAGTTTAAAAATGAGGACCTAGTGGGGTAAGGGTCATAGCTACGCCTGGCTTTACTGTAATGAACACATAAACTATGGAGATATAAGTGTGGCTTCAAACATATGCCGAATACTCCACTAGAATAGTTGTGTCAAAGAGACCAAGGGTACAGAGTATGCAGCAACAGTTGTTAAAACATCCGGTTATATTTTGTATCAACTAGTAGAGGCTACAATATGTGCACCCAGAATTGCAAAATGCAAATACAATAGTACCTAGTACATGTTAAAGTATATTCCAGATTAAATATCCCTTATTATGTGAGAAAAGCAGGTGCAATTGCAGGGAGTATAAACCTGGAGATAGCTTAAAGGCTGTAGACTGCAGTGCAGTATAGAGATATACCTTTGAACGCTATAAACTTATATCCAGTGCATAAAACGAATTTTTCAATAGTATCTAGTGCATCTTTAAGTATATTCTAAGTACATATCACTTTTTATGTGAGGATACCTGGAGATAGCTAAAGAGCTGTTAGATTACAATGCAATTCAAAAATGGAGATGTACCTTTAAATGCCATAAATTTATATCCAGTGCAAGAAGCAAATCTTGATTTTTAAGGCAAAAGGTATATAGAGACCCATATTAAATCATAAAGAAAAGCATAGTAATGAAATATGTAACCATATGTACAAAGATGCCTAAACAGCTAAATGAGATTTGGGGGTAGGAATCCCTAGCATCTTGTGCATATCATATACATATATACTTAAATGGTCTTTAACAGTGCTCAGGATCGTAGAGATGTCACAGCCCCAGAATTGTCCAAACAAAAAGATAAATTAAAATAGGATGAATCCGCTCATTAAGAGCTGCTCGGAATCTCTATTTCAATCAACAGGTCTTATAGAGACTGTCTGTCTGATTGGCACAAGACAGCGTTTTGCCACGGACACACACTAACCTTTTAATGCTTTCCTGTGGGAAGCATTGTATTGACTGAGATTATCATTCTTGACGATCTCAGCCTTTTAGGCAGAAAAGGAGTGTGGAGACAATCCAATGTGTTTTTTTTTTTTTTTATAATACTCCTTATGGTGCAGGGCATCTAAGCCTTTAATATTGCACTATAATGTTAGGAATTCACATTTGTATTCCTAATGCTATAGTGTCCCTTTAATACATATATTTTCATAACCTATTTCTTTTTTTCATAGCATTAAACAACTAAAGGACCATAAAAACTGAAAATTCCGGATTTACACCTGTTTTTGTCTCTATCAGGATGGGTGGAATTCCAGCCGTGAATGGGAGAGGAGAGCGTTTGCTGTTGTACATCGGAATTATTGACATCCTGCAGTCGTACAGGTAAAATACACGTTTCTAAGCATTCCGTGAATGCCACTATAGCTCTCCATGCATCAATCTTAATGTGTCAACATGGCTTCACCTCTACCATTGGCGTCCTTTTACGTCGTTTGTTTGACTTTTTTGTTAATAACCCATAAATGTAACTGACCGACTCCATTCTCTCTCCTGAGCTTTTTTTTTCGTTGTTTGGAATAAGTGCCATGTAAGCATGGCTAACCCAGTGAAAGAACACTGATTGATTGATTTATTTATTTATTACCTATTTTTCATAATGAAAATGTATGCCACACTTGCTGCAATTTCTTTTTCCTGGCTATTTATTCCTGGCAGCGTCACTTATGGGTAGCTCCAGCCCCCAGCCAGAGAAAGACAGGCAATACTGAAATTTAATAAGAGACTGCTTGCATAAACGGTCCCTCCTCCTTCCATACAGTAGTCTGTTGAAAAGCCAAGAATTGGAAAAGATGGGATAAAAGCCAGGAAAATAAAATTATGGTAAGTATGGAATACATTTTTATTATTCCTGGCTAACCATGGCAGCATCACTTATGGTTAATACTCAAACGCACCAAATAGGGGGAAAAGTATTTTGGATGAAAGCGCTATCAAACTTTATTAGAGTGAGCAACAGAGGTAAGAACTCCACTGCCAAAGGAAGAAGATGGAGAGACCAGGTCCAGCTTGTAATGCTCGATAAACGTCACTGGGGAAGACCAGGTGGCTGCCATAACAAATGTCATGAGGAGGCACCTATGTCCAGTTATTCCAAGATGTACATAAGGTTCTTGTGGAAGGAACCTTCAATTTTTTCAAGAGAAGTCAGTTGATTTTGACGATAAGCCTCTGAGGTCACCACAGAAATTCAATGCCTTAAGGTTGAAGAGGAAGGAGCCTCTCCTTTGCAAGTCCCAGATGGGTTTTGCCATTGAGAAGGCCGCCAGGAAGAGCAATTTGTAGGTTAATATTAGAATGAATATGTCTTCTAATGGAGCACAAGGAGGGTCGGTCAGGGTATTTAAGACAAAGGGCAAATCCTAAAGGGGGAGCCGAGTTCCGGGTGAGGGGCCTGATTCGCATGTTCACTTTGGAGAACCTTGCAATGAGGGGGTCAGATTGCAAATGGCTGACAGAGCTGAGGATTGGACTTTGAGAGTACTAAGGTGTTAATCCAGACCAGCCTGAAGGAATTTCAACACTTGAAGATGGGAAGGTTGTAGGGGAATGGTTTCCCAAATACACTAGAAGCAGGATGAGGTAACCTGTTTAAAACGGGTGCCAAAATTCTCCAAGTATGTAATGAGCCCTGTGATAAGCCCTGCTCACCAATTCATACATTTAAAGTATCTGCTTATCATTTTAATGTGAGTACATAAAGCGGGTTCATATTACTAACACAACTACTTCATTTCTATATCCAATAGAATCAGGTTAGTGTCCGTATGTGCTGTACACTCTCATAGAATGTAGTAGATATTTACTATCATCAGCTGTGTGTTTCCAACCTTGCTTCTCATACTGTTGGAATAGGTAGACCGGCTGAAAATAAATTGCAATTATGTTTTGCGTTTTTGTATTAAAAAAACCCAAAAAAAACATGCAGCGAGAGCGAGGTATCAAGTTAAACCCATTTGTTGGCATTGCATTGAAATAGTTGGGTTTTTTTTTTTGGTTGTTTTTCCAGGCTTATTAAGAAGCTGGAGCACACGTGGAAAGCACTGGTACACGATGGGGTGAGTCCCGAAAATGCCTCTTTTTACATATATTTATTATAATATAGAATTATTTATTTATTTTTCATTTGGAAATACATTGGTTCCGCGAAACGCGCAAGCCCTTTAAAGCACTAGAAAACTTTAAAGGGTTAACAGAGTGACCCTTCAGTCTCGCTTTATAAAAGTGACATTTTGTTAATTTCCTCACTCGTTTTGATCTGTAGCTCGGCGCAAAAGGCAATGCATTCAGTGTTTCTATGAGAAGCACTAAATCCCCCAAATATCTTCATTGAAATTTTTTTTATTTTAATTCGTTCGTGTTATGATGGGATTTCTGTAACGTCTGTTAAATATCAGTGTGATTTATTGCCTTTAGCTGTATTTGAAATTAAATCAATCAAGACATTTGTATAACAAATGGAATATTTAACAAACTCTCAAAAATCTGGGGAAGTAACAGTTCCCCTTTAAATAGCGCAGCTTTTTAAAGATTTTTTTCGTGTCATTAGATGTAAGTATGCCACTACTGTTTATGTATGCGTTTAATAATTTTTGTTTCAGGACACCGTGTCTGTGCACAGACCAAGTTTTTATGCCGAGAGGTTTTTCAAATTCATGACAAACACAGTTTTTCGCAAGACATCCTGTGAGTACTTTGTTAACCCGATTGTCCGTGTGTGTAAGTAGCTGTATGTGTGTGCTGATATTTCATGTGTCTGTAACACATGACAGAACTAAAGTCACAGTATCTTTGTTAATAAAAAGATGAATAGGCCATTCTTTAAATTATAGACCTTGGTAAACTAATCTCTAGTGTTTTCGCAACATTACTGGGAGTCATGGTATAGTGCGTTCAGTCTTTGCTGTCCTTTTTTTATTTTACAACAAAGACGATTGTCCTGGGATACAACTGAGCTAGCAAAAAATAATTAGATAGAAAAGAGATTAAATGTCGAGGAGCGGGTAATTGTAATAAATGGAGCCTTTGTTGTCGCAATCATCGGGCACAGTGGTTCTGCATCCATTGCTTTTTCATTTGCTTTTTTTTAAAAAACTTAAGTGGGCAGTAAGAGAAAACTTCCCTTAATAGGATAAAGTTAATTATAAAAGAGGTCACGTAGGTTTCACATTAACGGAGGCACTTTAATATTAACAGATTAAATATAGGAGAATCCTTGATTGAAAATGATTTAATGTACTTCTCTTTTAATGACAGCATACATTTTCAAACGGAAAACAATTAATTGCTGTAAGTGTTGTAGCTGCCTGTGTGTGATGTATTTTGGCCATGTGGGACGTAAGGGTAGCTATACGACAGTGATTTTTAGACCGTTTTGAGTGATGTGTGTGGCAGTGCGTGATGAGGGGGATGCTGTGCATACTGTGAGTGATGTGTGTGTGAAGCTATGAGCAATGTGTGCTGCTGCTTGTGGCTAGCAGTGAGTGTTGTGTTTTGGGAGTGATGGAAAGTTGTGGAGAAGAGGCGATGAATAGGAGTGATAGGAGGGTGGGTGGAGACTGAGGAATGGGTGGGATTGAAGGCAGGGATGTATAGAAGTGATACAATGATTTGAAGAAAGGAATGGGTGGGAATTATAGGAGAATCAGGACAGAGGCATGAGTAGGAGTGATTAGAGAATGGGAGGGAGGATGGGGGGAGAGAGAAGAGAATGGGGAGAAGGAGACATTAGTGGAGTTATAGATGGAGAGGAAGAGCAGATTGGGATTGGTGATAGGGTTGGTGTGATAAAAGAAATGGAAGATATATGGGGTGGTACTGTGGTAGCAATACAACACAGAGTTCCACATAAATAATATAAGATTTAGTACTGCAGAGCTCTGTGCTAGTTTTACAACCACAAGTTAATGTTACTTAGTATTTGCATAACTGTGTTATGTGATAAACAAATAACAAGTGTATTCAGATCTGTGTATCCAACTAACCACGTTGACATACAGCCTAAGACCCCACTGATAGCTGTAAGAGTTTGTGTTCTTAATCTTAAGCCATCCCTCACTAAATGACTTGTTTTGTTTTCCTGCTAATATTTAATATGGCTGCAGCATCCTATACTGTGAGATTGGTGGTAGTGTGGATAAATTACATTTGCAGACTATTGGCTAAAAACAAAATTAGAAAAAGACATTTCCACCTACTGATGGTGATATAAGTGGCCGAGAAGAGATGTGCAGGCCTCACATTGCTCTCCCAGCTCGGTATTCTTCTAGCGAGGTCTGATGGGGAAGGTATGTGATGTCACACTACCAGCTCCACTCCACACATATACCTGCCTCAAATATTTGATTTGTGTATATATTTGGGCTGGAGCTGCACAAAGTGTTATAAAACGTACTTTCGTTATCTACATAGACATCCTCTCAATGTCCAGCTAGGAAAATGACTGTTGTTTTTGAATAACTAGTTTTTTCATGTGTGCATTGTGCTGTAGCGTAAATACTAATGCAGGTAGTTTGCTTTCTGCTAATTTTGCCTACTCACATATCAGTAACAAGATTTAACAAGTATGTAGTCATATTTAGCAGAACAAAAAAATGTGCGATGCCCTTTTTCATGCAGTACTCTCATTCCAGTATTAGGTTACAGGGACACTATAGTCACGAAAACAACTTTAGCTTAATGAAGCAGTTTTGGTGCATACGTCATGCCTTTGAAGTTTCATTACTCAATTCTCTGCTCTTTAGGAGTTAAATCACATTTGTTTCTGTTTCTGGTCACACTTCCCGTGGCTGAGACTTACACAGTCTGCATGGGAAAAAAATGGTTTACCTTTTAATCAGATAGTAACTTACTTTACAAAAATGTATTATCTGCTCTCTAAATTGAGCTTTAATTACATACAGGAGGCTCCTGTAGGATCTAGCTTGCTAGTAACAGAGCAGGATATAAGAAATTCTAAATTTAAACCGAATTTGCAATAAAGGAAGTATAAACATTAGATGACTCTTTACAGGAAGTGGTGTTAAGGAAGGCTGTGCAAGTCACATGCAGGGAGGTGTGACTAGGGTTAATAAACAAAGTGATGGTTAAGTAAATGGCAGAGAATTGAGCAGTGAGACTGCTGGGACATGATCTATACACCAAAACTGCTTCATTAAGCTAGTTATATTGGTGACTATAGTGTCCCATTTAATACATCCATAGAGTGAAATATCTCATACATGTGAGAACTACACTTTATCAACCAAAAATACTTTATTTATTATTATTGTAATTTATATAGCATCATCATACCCCAAAGCACTTTATGATGTTGGTGAGGGGGGGAAACGGAAAACTTTTTTTAGAGGAGGACAGAATTCCATCTAGACTATTCTATAGTTCTATACAAAATACAATCTACAGGAAGGAATATAGAAAAATATAGTGTAGTAAAATTTAAAACACCATAAATGCGCTTGATAAGATTGCACTCACAAGATAAAAACGAAATATGGGCGTATAAGTAATCTCTCAGGCTTGACGGATAACTGCAAACTTCTTTTGGACCTTATTAGAAAAGGAGAGACACACAAACCATAGTGCACCAATTAAATATAAAGTTAAGTGGTTTTATTAGATTGCACTCACACAAAATCTGTTGAAATCCAGCATATCAGTCACTTAGGGAGTCACAGTGTCGACATCTTTCTTCCCAAAGTATGATGAAAAACGAGAGCCGGATAAAAAACCATAAAAACAATAAAATTACATGAAATAAAAAATAAACAATAAAGTTCAATAAAGTGCTGTTGTGGTCCCTCCGCCCTACGCGTTTCGTCCGAAACCGAACTTCCTCAGGGGCAAAAAATGAAGGTCTATAGTTGCAGTGTTCTTCGTCCGTCTTTTAAACCAAATTTTGTAGTTCCCGCTTTCTGGGTGGCCAATCACCTCCAATCACGTTGCGTCATGTCGTTTGCGTTCCATTCGTGAGTTTCAAGCCTCTTTCTCGTGTCCGTTATGTATGCAAGCATTTCCGGTATTGCGTGGAACGCATAAATGCGTTCCACGATCGAGAAACCAGGAAGTGTCCAAAAAATTTAAACGGAACAAAGGAATAGAGTGAAATAAGAAAAGAGGCAGTAAGTTCTTAATAGAAAATAGTTTTTTCTTCAAATATAAAATTCATTAAAACAGATCAATCACAAAAATAAAGTGCAGATTCGTCTTATTAATATTCCAAACGTATATTAAGAATCCATTATAAATAATTGTAAAATACATATATGTAATTCATAGATGGTACATAGTAGAAAAGGGGACAAAATTGGATGACATGAGGGGGTATTTGTATCTATTAATGTACATTTAAATAAATAAATAAATAAATAGGTAATCATAAAAAGCATATCATGTCAAAATCGACATTCAATCCTTTCGGGCTAAGGGTCTTTAAGTTAAAAATCCAATAGCCTTCCCTTTGCCTTAATTTCTTAATTAAATCTCCTCCCCTGTCATCCAGAGTCACCTTTTCCAAACCCGTGCATAAAAAAGTTTCTAATTTAAAATCAGGACAATTGTTACAGTGGACCGGTACTGAGTGGGTGATCAATTTTTTCTTAATATTGTTACAATGTTCCATGAATCTAACCTTCAGGGCCCTGCTTGTTCTTCCTACATATTGCATACCACATCCACATGTTAAAAGATAAATTACATTTGTGGTATTACAATCAATATGTCCTTTTATTTGAAAAGATTCTCCTGTTATATGACTATTAAATGATAATGTTTTTTGGGGGAGAAATCTACACCCTTTACATCTCCCGCATTTGTAGAAGCCTTTAGAGGTTATTTTATTAATTTCTTTGGTTCTAAAAGTGCTAGGTGCTAGTGTGTTTTTGAAATTTTTCCCTTTTTTAAAAATTATTTTGGGTATTGGTGGAATTTGTTTCTTTAGGAGATCGTCTTCTAAAAGGAGAGGCCAATGTCTCTGTAAAATCTTTTTAATTTTAAAAGCTTGGGCATTATATTGAGTGACAAATGACAAAGTAAAATCATTATTAGAATCCTTATTTTTAACTTTATCTATTAAAAGATCATTTCTAACTGTATTTTTGCATCTCAATATTTCTTCGTCCAAAAATTTAGAGGAATATCCTTTTTCCATAAATTTCTTTTTTAGTAATTTGGATTGATTTAAAAAACACCTTTCTTCTGTACAGTTTCTTTTGATTCTAGTGAATTGGCTCCTTGGGACTCCTCTGAGCCAATTTGGGTGATGTGCACTTTTAGTGTTTATAAAGGAATTTGAGTCTGTGGGCTTGAAAAAGGTTTTTGTTTTAATAGTCGAATCTTCTATGTATAGGGTAAGGTCTAAAAAGTTGATGCTCAGGGAATCTATGTGGGGAGTAAAAACTAATGATAGGCTATTGACATTAATATGGTTAAAAAACTCTTGCAATAAAATAGGTGGCCCTTTCCATATAATTAAAATGTCATCTATATACCTCCGCCATAGTACCAAATTCGCGCCAAATGGGTTGTTGTTCCAAATATTGGAAGTTTCCCAACAATCCATAAAAATATTAGCGTAACTTGGCGCGAATTTGGTACCCATCGCTGTACCTTTGGTCTGTAGATAAAAATTCCCATTAAAACCAAAAAAATTATGTGTCAAGATAAACTTAATACCATCTAGAATAAAACTTTTTAAAAGAGGGGATAAATCAGTGTCTGAATCCAGTGCTCGTTTTACGGCCTCTAGTCCTCTGTTGTGATCGATGATTGTGTATAACGAAGTCACATCCAGAGTGGCCCACAGATAATTTTCTTTCCATTCGACATGTTCCAAAATTTGAATGAGGTTTTTGGTGTCTTTCAAATATGATTTCGCACTTTGGGCATATTTTTGGAGAGAAAAATCTATATATTCTGACAGTCTGGACGTCAAGGAGTCAATACCACTAATAATGGGACGTCCAGGAGGGTGTGAGGTAGACTTGTGCACTTTAGGAAGAAAATAAAAAGTGGGAATTCTAGGGAAATTTAGATGTATAAAGGAAAAAAGTTTATCATCTATGACATTATCGGTTTTATAACCTAGTAGTAATTCTTTTAACTCTTGGTTAAATTCTTTGTTGGGATTTGTTTTTAGTCTCATATATGTGTCCTTATCTCCCAATAAACGGTAGGATTCAGTTAAATAATATTGAGTTGACATAACTACCGTGCCTCCACCCTTATCTGCGCTCTTAATTATTATATCTTCTCTCTTTTTTAGGCCTTGTAAAATGTCATTTTCTTCTTTGGTTAAATTGAAATTTTTTATTTTTGGATTCATTTTCTCTAGATCTTTTGTCACCATTTTAGAAAAAGCCTCTATTTGGCTCCCTTTGTCATTAGGGTAAAAAGTAGACTTAGGTTTAAAAATAGTGCGTTCTAATCCTTGGCCGCTAGGGTCTAATTGTGATTTCTCATTTTTGGCAAAAAATCTTTTTAGGGAAAGTTTCCGTATAAATTTATTCACATCAATAAAAAGGTTAAAAGGATTGGCTGAGGTATTTGGTGCAAATTTAAGTCCTCTTTCAAGTATTTTAATTTCTTCCAAATTAATATTGGCATCTCCTATAATAAAAATGCCTCTACTTAATGCGTATTCTTTTAATCTTCCTCTGTTTCCTCTCCACTCAATCTTCTCCTTTTCCCCGGAATGTTCCAATCGCCCAATGGGGCAAAACGGTTGGTTAGATCTATTCTTGGTAGTTTCGGGGAGAAAAATTGAGTGATATCTTTCTTCTTTTTGTGGTTTGGACCCTGTTCTAAAAAATCTCTGGAGTAACCTGGATGACCTTGATCTTTTTTTGGGTTTGAAGTATATTCTCTTGACCTATATGGCTCTTTATTTTTCCCTTGTGCATGGTCAAAAGGTCTCCCTTTGTTGATATTTATAGGTGGTGATGATTTAGTTTTTTTAGGGAAATCTCCTCTAGGGGGTTTTTTAACAGGCGAAAAATTAGTAGAGGGTCTTCGGTAATTGTTAAAATTTCTCGTCGTTCTAGTTTGGATTTTACTTGAAATTTTGGTGATGGAGTGAAAATTGATTTCTCTATCTCTTCTATCTCTTTGATATTTTTTATTTTTCGTTTCAGCTATTTTTTCGTCAATTTTATTTATTTTCTCCAAGACCAAATTTTCTTTCTTTTTAAAAACTTCACTATTTTTATCGACACAAAATTCAGTATCTAATTTCTCTATTTCACTAGTTAATTCTTTTATATTATCTTTTTCAAATTCAATTATAATTTCCATTAAAATAGTGGAGCATTTTTCTAGTGCTAGATCCCATTTACTTGCATATTTTGAAAGCTCCAGGCCATTAGCTGGCATTTTCTTTAGGCGTAAGCCTCTGGGAATCAGATTTTCTTTGATATAAGTTTCAAGGAAAGAGATTTCCCACCATTTTTTAGTTTCTTTAATGGCCAGTTTTTCTAATTTTTGGAAATAAACGTCATTATTATTCACTTGTAGCTCCAATTCTCTATTAGTAGAAAATAGGGAATTAAATCTCGCTTCTCTGGTTTGGTGTAAATTAGATAAAATACCTCTTTTTTGTGTCATATTGGGAAATGTGTCTGTGTATATATGAAGGAAAAAATTGATAAACAGAAATATATGTATACACACGACACACGTGCTCCCCAGTAGGTAAAAAATATATAAAATAAAATTACCAAATGTTAGATTGTAAGAAGAACCTTCAATCTTCTTAATACAAATATACAAAATACAATCTACAGGAAGGAATATAGAAAAATATAGTGTAGTAAAATTTAAAACACCATAAATGCGCTTGATAAGATTGCACTCACAAGATAAAAACGAAATATGGGCGTATAAGTAATCTCTCAGGCTTGACGGATAACTGCAAACTTCTTTTGGACCTTATTAGAAAAGGAGAGACACACAAACCATAGTGCACCAATTAAATATAAAGTTAAGTGGTTTTATTAGATTGCACTCACACAAAATCGGTTGAAATCCAGCATATCAGTCACTTAGGGAGTCACAGTGTCGACATCTTTCTTCCCAAAGTATGATGAAAAACGTTCTGTCCAGTAAGACTCAATAGACACCATTACAAAATTTAGGAGACACTAGTGATGTATCCAAGAGTTTCACAGGCATCATCAGAAGAGGCCAGTGCCAAAAAAAGTGTGCTTGTCCTCCAACCTAGATTCCCTTTATCTCTGTGAATGGTCTTCTAGAGATCTTAAATTTGTGAATTGGTACTTCGATGAAAACCTTGGCTTTGTGTAACTCATATTAACATTTATCTGCCTGCACAGTTAGTACTTTATTGGGGAAGAATTGCTTTTAACATTTTATTTTATGCGCCTAGCTCTCAAGTCTTCTCCATCAAAGAAGGGACGGAGTAATCTCCTTGCTCCTCGCCCTATTGGACCTTCAGCAGCCTTCTCAGCTGGCCAAATACCTACGGAACAAGACGAGGTGAGATATGACCTGCGTGGAGCTCGCAGCTACCCTACACTGGAGGACGACAGTGAGTATATCACAGCATTGTCGTTATGGAAAATATTTGACGCTTTCACAAAGGTATAGATTTAATTTAAAGATTGTACTGGTGAATTTGCTAGCAAATGAATACATCAAAAAAGATCATATTTACTGATGGTATTTTTATCATAATGGATAAGGAGATCAAGCACTCGTGATGACCTCCATGTCTATAAGTTTTACTGCTGTGACATTGGTATAACCATAAATGCTGTGGAGAGCTAAAAAATTACTTCTCTACACACAAGCCAGCAATTTTGTGTGCACAGTGTATACTTTAATGTCCAAGTCACATTGGTTATGACAGTTGCATGTAAAAGTTGGTACTATCTTGACGTAATGGCATATATAACCCTTTTTTTTTTTTTTAGGCCGACCAGATCTCTTACCGTGTACGCCACCATCGTTTGAAGAGGCCACAACTGCTTCCATTGCAACAACTCTGTCTTCAACCTCCTTGTCTATTCCAGAGAGGTCCCCTTCTGAGACGTCCGAGCAGCCACGGTACCGGTAAGTTAAGAGTGGCAATGCATGGGAAGGACATGTAGAACACTCTCAGTCACACACTGTGCTAGCTAGAAGAAATCTTATCTTAATCATATCCCCTCCTAACAAACTATTCAGTGTAATCTCTGGATTTTTTTTGTTTGAGCATTTTATTTTGTATAGACTCAAATTGGACAATCTGTAAGAAGCGATTCTGGGGTAACCTTCTAAACCAGGGGTAATCACAGACATTCCATTGACTTCAATGGTTTGTTGATAAATACATGATCACTAATGGGTGAAAACGTCCATAGTTCATACCTCTGTGCTTCTGTTAACCAGTTAATGGGCAGACTACCTATTGACTAATGTCCGTGATATTTTAAACCTTACTAATAATTCGACTAAAGACCAGCTATTTCTGAAAAATCCTCATTGATAATTTGGATTTAGCAAATAAAGAAGATGATACAAATGGATGGAGCTTTTAAATTAATTGGAGGAATAATTTAGCAAGGAATTAAATGAACATTTGAGTTTATTCAGGAAGTGTGGTAAATGTGTCATTTGGATAAAATGGTCTTTTTGTAGCATTCATTTTTTTTGTTGTTGTACTAAAACTTAAAGGGACACTCCACTACCCAAATACAAAATAAATAAAAATCACTGTTTCGTAGATATACCCCAAATGAACACTTGCTTGCGTCTAATTTTGCCTTTTTTCAATGAGGGTATCTCTAAAAAATGCGGGCAAAACCTTGCCTGCTGCCTTTGCAAGCCCTCCCCTTCTAACCACGCCCAGGCCTTCTGTGGCTGTCCAATCACAGACTTCCTAATGCAGCTCAATGAAAAATCTTTGCAAGGCAGGTGCTCTGGGCAATTGCTGCCTCTTGAGTTTAGCTCCACTGAGCTAACCAAACTAGGCAGTAACAGGATCAGTTGTCTGTTTGAAAGCCAATTGGGTTTAACCAGCTTAATTTATAAATGTGTTAGTTTCTATTGAAATCTGCATTTTTTGCAAAATAGGACACACTCTTCACATGTAAAGCTGTTCAGGAAGCTAAAGTTGTTTAGGGCTCTGGAGTGACCCTCTAAGTTAAATTTGAGTTAAGAAGATTTTCAAATGCTAACTAATTTTCGTTATGGGTTCCTAAAGGCACTATTTGTATTCTTTAAAATGTGTAGTCAAGTCCAATCTTTTGTTCTACCTGCAGAATGCACAAATGTATGGGAATATTATAGTTCTTTTTATGCTCCATCAGTACACACTGTATGCATCGTTACCGACCCATCCCGCTGCCCTGATAAGTGCGTTAAAGGATAGATGAGGATTTTTTGTTGTAACTTTAGATGTTAATGTCTAGAATTATTCATTTTTTTTTTACTTTTTTTTTATGTATTTAAAGCATTTCACATCAGTTAATTGGCTTAAATAAATAAATACTTGCTTTAGCAGTTCTGTAAAGAGCATTTGATCCATGACCCATCATTTGTTATTTCTTTTTTCCAGGAGACGTACTCAGTCATCAGGGTATGATGCTAGGTGAGTGGCACCCCTTAATAAAACATGAAAAAATAGTTTCATTCTCAATCAGGTTTTACAGCATAGTGTGTCTACTTTAGAAGTTCTTATCACCTACTCTGTTAATTGAGCTTTAATCACACACCGGAGACTCCTACGTTTTCTGGAAAGCTAATTACAGAGCAGATCAGACTGTGCAAAGGAAGTTTAAACATTAGATCTGTGTTTAGGAAGGCCGTGTAAGACACCGGTATGGAGGTGTGGCTATGTCTAGGTCTCATAAAAGTAATTTAACTTTTTTAAATGGTAGAGGGTTGAGCAGTAAAACTGCATCTGCATGATTTATACACCAACACCACTTTATTAGGCTAAAGTTGTTTTGGTGCTTGGTGTCCCTTTAAAGACTCTAAAAGACATTAAGATATTTAAGTTACAAACTGCTAGAATTTTTAATTCCTCATGCTAGTTCTGTAGAATGCACTTTTGGATAACACATACCTAATAGCTTTTGTCCCCCCCCTCCCTCCACCTCTCCCGCTTCCCCCCTGTGAAAAGCCAGCTCCTTCCTAAGACCGTTATTAAACCAGCACTGTCTTTTTTACAGCTTTTCATATGTAATTAATCTATTAATATTATTCATACTATCTCTGCTTATAGTTTTTTTGTAAATTTGTCTGTGCTTGTTTAAAGGAAGTAGTTGTGGTGTCTGAAGGTCCTGCACACCTTCTTACACCTCAAATGGCAGTCACTCAGTCGGCCACTAGAGGTGCTTTCTGGGTCTGTGCTGCTCTGTGTGCACTGCACTGATGTTCAGCATCTCGATGATCTGCATGAAGACGCTGAATTGTCATTCAATGCAGCTCTATGAGCAGATGCTAATTGGCCTGGGTGGCATTTAACTCCGCTCCCACCCCGCCTCCTTGGCTGCATTGGATTGGCTGAGAACATCGATTCTGATGGTGTCAGCCAAGAAGGTGAATCGGGGGCGGGACAGCTCTGGCAGACCCGCGTGGCACTGGAATAGTGGTGAGTTTACCTTTTAGCAGGGCAAGCTACCAAAATGGTGATTTTAACACTATACGGCCAGGAATTTGCATTTGTATTCCTGACCCTATAGTGTTCATTTAAGCTCACTAAAAGAATTTTCTTTGTAAAGTCGCCTTTAATTTAAATTGCACACAATATTACCAATTTCTGGCCCTTGACTTGCAAGTTTTTGGCAGTGATTTGGTTAAATAAGTTGTGTAATTTCACTAGATTGTATTGTACTAACACACCTCATTGTCGCGTAACAAAGCTCTGGTTTATACTTAGAACTCACGAGGAATCAAGACCAGAAGACGAGGTTCAGCAAATAACAGTTGAAGTGGAAACGAGACAACAGAGTGTGCCCGTGGTAATAGAAACAGAAGACAGGTGGTGAGAATACATTTTTTTGTGGTTGTCTTGAGAGAGTGCTGACAATATCTGGTTTAAATCCGTAACAATTTAAAATGTATATTTTTATTTTGCATCATGCAGTGAGGCTTCTGGATTCACAGGGGTGACTGGGCCTGGGGAGGAGACTGGAAGCCAGAGGTCAGAAGAGGAAGAGGTGCCAGTGACAGATATTTATTTTGTAAGTGACCTGGTAATTCGCTCTGTGTTGCATTCATATGCCCAGAAACCACTAGAACCAAAATGTTTTACGCAATAATTAAATATCACCTAGTCCAGGGGTCTCATACCGAATACCTGATATTTTTGGATATGGGAAGTGTCCATCTTCTGGGGCTGAAATTAAATGCCTGCATCGGTTCCTTTTACTCCTTTTAATATTCCACAGGCTGTTTTTGGTAAAATTTCTTATCAGTTGGGGTTTTACACTTGATAAAAATTCTGCTATTAAAAAAGGTAATTAATCCTGTTTAAATATGCACTACCTCGTCAAACTGACTTTCTGTCTCATATAGTGGACCTTGTTTTGTGTGTGTGTATAGCATAACTTTAATGTGTTTTTTTGTTTGTTTGTTTGTTTGTGTATTTTTGTTTTCATATGTATAAAATACCTTGTTCCATCTCTGCATCTTCTAAATAGTCTATGGTTGACTTGTGAAACGAACGTTTTCTGTACAGTAAACACATTTCTCGTCACATGGTAAACCCTCTTCTGTTGATACTAAAAACACAGCAATATAGTTAAAGCTGGAAACAAACATGTTGTAACCACGCTGCAGAGTCATTTAAAATAAGACTCAGAACCTCTGCATTTACAGTCGAAAATAACAGGAAAAGTTTGTTCAAATGTTGTGGTTGTTTTTGTCTTTTTTTTAATTTTCCATGTTCTGTATTTCTGGCCGCATAATCTAGTATGTGGTACTTTGAGCTGCTGCATTGGTCTATACATTTAAAGGGACACTATAGTCACCTGAACAACTTTAGCTTAGTGAAGCAGTTTTGGTGTATAGAACATGCCCCTGCAGCCTCACTGTTCAATCCTCTGCCATTTAGGAGTTAAATCCCTTTGTTTATGAACCCTAGTCACAGCTCCCTGCATGTGACTTGCACAGCCTTCCATAAACACTTCCTGTAAAGAGAGCCCTATTTAGGCTTTCTTTATTGCAAGTTCTGTTTAATTAAGATTTTCTTATCCCCTGCTATGTTAACAGCTTGCTAGACCCTGCAAGAGCCTCCTGTATGTGATTAAAGTTCAATTTAGAGATTGAGATACAATTATTTAAGGTAAATTACATCTGTTTGAAAGTGAAACCAGTTTTTTTTTTCATGCAGGCTCTGCCAATCATAGCCAGGGGAGGTGTGGCTAGGGCTGCATAAACAGAAACAAAGTGATTTAACTCCTAAATGACAGTGAATTGAGCAGTGAAATTGCAGGGGAATGATCTATACACTAAAACTGCTTTATTTAGCTAAAGTAATTTAGGTGACTATAGTGTTCTTTTAATATATCCGCTATATAAATGGTTCTAGTTGTATAATATGACTAGATTTCTATTACCAAAACCGATAAATCTGTTTCATGTGTATCTTCCATATTAATCATTTAGAAGGCCACAAAGCCTCGAAAATGAATGGAATGACTTGTTGATACATTGTCATGAACTGCCAAGATAAAGGTACAAGATAGGGGCATGATAGGATCAATTAACTGCTTTATTAATATTTCAATTTGCCGTTTTTTCTTTTCCACATTACTAGCATTTGCAAATATGTGAATGCTCACTAAAAACCTCAGTGTTATTTAAACTGGGTTTGAAAGTTTATAAAGCAATGTACTGTTACTGTACTTTTATTTTATTTATATATATGTGTATGTGTGTATGTATATATGTAGATACAGCATGTGGAAGAATTGATACATGTTCATAAAATGCATGAAGATCCCTCTTAATGATTTGGAGCCAATGTCTCCGCACATCAACTAATATGTGTAGTAGGAACGTCACTCCAACTCTGCACATATTTCCCATAGTTGCTCCATATTTTGTAATAATAAACGGTGCGTACATTGGCCCAATACCTTATAAAGCAGAAAGTAGATCGGAAGCAGATCATGAACAACTTTTTCCATATTTTTCCTTTTCCCATTACATTGCTTCTTGGTCTTTAGAAATCACTTTATAGGTATCTTTTAATATTCCTTTAACTTTGCCGCTGCTATCATTTCTTCATATAAAAAATAAAAAGGTGAACAGCGCTAACGATATAAAGAAATATATATATATATATATATATATATATATATATATATATGTTGCATACGTAATAGGAGGTAGTTTTCGGTAGTATAGCTTAAAAGAAAAAACAAAATACAATAATAGTGCAATATATTGTAACAGTGGAGTGAATAATGAAGGGATATATAATTCACACTCACACTTTAGAGAGCTTTATAAGCTCAATTTCAAGGGCCTGGACGGAATAATCCCCGTCTGAGGATTTCTTGATATGCGGTCTTCCTGGTAGACTTATAGATGTGGATATTCGTAATATATAAGACAAAATAAAATATTTCCACTTTTGAAAAAGCCACGGCGAAACGCGTTAAGTGAGGAAGAACCACAGACTTTTTTATTCTGACTGGTATTTTATTTTTGTAACTTCACTTTTAAATATTTGCTAAAATAAAGTATATACATTTTATACAAACCCAGTCCATTTTAGTCCTACTTCCTACTTCATCCTGCTGCTGCTATATTTGGGTCCATTATATCCCTAGGTGGGGATCATTCCACCTGAAGCTGTTTACACTAGAGCAGGTTCATTGCTCTAGTATATGTAAGTAGGATTATTTTTATCTGCGTTATATATATATATTTACAATCTATACCATTGGTTTCTTTTTATTTTATTTTGTCTTATATATTACGAATATCCACATCTATAAGTCTACCAGGAAGACCGCAGATCAAGAAATCCTCAGACGGGGATTATTCCGTCCAGGCCCTTGAATTGAGCTTATAAAGCTCTCTAAAGTGTGAGTGTGAATTATATATCCCTTCATTATTCACTCCACTGTTACAATATATTGCACTATTATTGTATTTTGTTTTTTCTTTTAAGCTATACTACCGAAAACTACCTCCTATTACGTATGTAACATATATATATATTTCTTTATATCGTTAGCGCTGTTCACCTTTTTATTTTTTATATATTTGTCTTGTTTTTCACAAGGTTAAGGGAACACCTTGTTGGTGAACTGCAGCTTTTTCACAGATAGAGAGCACTTATTTTTGTCTTTTACATTTATCATTTCTTCATATAGTTTGCTTGGTTTAACCTATTAATGCTGTCATCTCCACTGAAAGTGCAATTTTAGAGAAAAAAAACATGCATCGACCTCCCTGTGCTTGCATCTTTATTCTTAATACATTTCAATTTGCTGTTAAGTTACATTCACCCCTGGCACTGAAGGAGTTAATATTTGCCAGCCTGGCCTCACATCCTGCCCTACTTGGTAAGATTTATAGCCCTCCCTCTCCCTATATTGCTCATTTCGGGATCTGACACATACCCACGATGGCAGGGTTGTTCATTGTCCTCATGCGTTAGCCAAGAATTCTCAACTGTTTTGTAACGTTTTCTTTTCTGCTTGTAGCTAACTCATTTCATTCACACTGGCATCTTTCATTTGTCTCCACTTCTTCTGTTCATTTCTATTTTGCATCCTCATCTCATCACTCGACCAGTTCACGGATGGGAGATACTGGGTGTACTCCCCTCGGCTCCATCAAGCAAACTCCACTTCCTCATCTACTGACTCTGTGAGTGATTATCCCCAGTGCGTAGACTTTGCCTCTACCTGGAGGCTTCTTTAACGCATTGTGGAGCATTTCTAAAAGGGTTTAGGGCTGTGGTGAACCAGATATCTCCAGTAGTTATTATAGCCCCTGGCAACTATTAACACCCTCACATTCATCCTCTGATATCACAGATTTTGTTATATCCCTCTTCTCTCTTCTGTCTTCTCTCCTCTTTCTCTTTCCCTGCTCGCTGTGCTGCTTCCGCTCCTGCCTGGCCTTTTTCTTCTCATATTTTGGCTCAGCCACCCGATGACCGGAGCTGGGTATACTCCCCACTCCATTATAACACCCAGACCCAGCCGGCCTCCGACGAGGAAAGTGACACAGTAAGTTCCGGATGGAATCTTAATGTTTGGATGTTATGTGGCTGGCCTTCCATATCGTTAAGAATGGGAGAGTGTCTGAAAAATCGTAGGTCAGTAGAGTTTCTTCACTAAATAAGAAGTGTTAGTAATTGACTAGAGAACTGCACATGTTAATCTCAAAACAGGAAGACCACTAAGTTGGAGAATCATATATGTTATTTAAATATTTTGTTTAATTATTTATGAAAAGTACTTTTGAATCCACCTTGTTTTGGGACTCGCCCCCAAGATTTGTTCTTTTTGCAAGGTAGAAAAGTAAGTAAAGTAAGTATTGTATATATAGTTTAACTTTCTGTTATGTGTTGGAAGCTCTACTTAAAGGGACACTCTTAAGCACCGCAACCAGTACAGCTATTCATGTAGTTGTTTTGGTGCATTTTTTTTTCCCTCCTCAATGTAAACATTGCAGTTTCTAAGAACTGCATGGTGACATGGACAAGGTTAATGTTTCTGTATGAGAATCATCTGATTTGCAGAGAGTGGCTTTTGCCACATAGGACTCATTGGACCCCAGTTTTTCTCTGTGAGAACCATTGGATTTGATGTCTGACCGGCACTGTCTACAGTGGGTTTTTTTTCTGTTTGTTTTTTTTCTTTTTCTTTTGTACACTTCTAAAGGTGAGAACAACATGAATTTAATGTAAACTTTTAAAAATCCGGTATTTTTTGGAGGTTTTTTTTTTCTTGGGATGTTAATTTTTTTTCATCATAATTTGCCAATAAAATTAGAATCTATAATAATAATGTGTAAATTGGGATCAGAAATCATGCATGTGTTCAGCTGTCCAATCACACACTGAGCTTCATAAAAGTGTAAATTTCTCTTGAAATCAGCACTTTTCTAAAATAAAGAGAGGACAGACACTTAACACATAAAGAACTTGTGCTTTATATGTTTCTTTAAGAGGTGTCACAGTTCGGTATTGGGATATAACTATTGCTTAATATCTGCATAAATAAAAGTATAAGAACCTAACCTAGCTAATCTTTAGCATAGGAAAAAAAATACAGCAGTCTGTGTAGCGCAAAAAACAAACAAACCGTGGGCGGAGCCTAGCATCCAAGCTGAGCTGCTTACTCCTGCTTACTCCTGCACTTTTGGGGGGTAATCTCCCAAAAACACGGCACAATAGCACACTGGAGATAAGCTATCATGACGGGGACACCCGGGGGAAGTACACAATACCGAAATCAAGCCTGTAACCCCCCGGGGACCCGACAACATACCCTGATGCCTACCGGAGATCAAGCAGTGGGGAGACGGCCGCTCCCGTGCTGACTGACCTGGACATGGATCCCCTCAGGGCTCTCACCTCCAACCCCCCTCCCCCCCCCCGGACCGATGGGGGTCATCTCGGTCCACATTCAGCGACTGGAGAAGCAGTCATGGGCTGAACTCACAGCTCGGTGAACCGCAGCACCAGGGCAGCCGAGCACGTGGCGAACCCAAAATGGCAGCGGCAAGCACATCAGGCGAAACATCAGACTGCCACACGGAAATGCCGTACTACTCAGCCAGGCTTAACGCTATTTTTGCAGCCTTCTGGGCGAAGCTGGAGAACTGGGCACGGCAGCTCAAACCGAGCGCACACATGAGTACCGAGAAACCCAAGCAACCTAGCCACAAGCTACTTACTCCTCGGCTACACAGTGCCCCACGACGGCGCCGCGGAAGAAAATGTCCCCCGCCAACGAGCAAATGCACGAGAGGAAAACCAGCACCGGAGCTAGGCCACAGAGTGCTGCGAACCCTACACACACCCAGTGACCAACCTCACTCTTCTTCCGAGCTGGGAGCTCACCCAGAGGTAGCTCTCTGCCACCACCCATACACCCAGGGAAATAGCTGGGACCCGGTGGAACCCTGGGCCCATGACCCTGATGATGGGGTCAATGGAAATGTGGTACGGGCCCCCGTCAAAGCCTCGGGCCGAAGATAAGTGGCACTCAAGCGACCTGGAATCGGGATGTGCAGGAGGAGAATCGCAACACGGGGGGCCAAGCGACCAGCTGGTCAGAGCAGGCATACAGGGGAAGCTGGGCAGCCCCCCAGCCAAGTGCGAGGTCAAGAAGGTCTCCCCCCTCATCCTGATGGACTGGCTCTCATATGTTACAACACCATTTCACCCTGTGGAGTGGGCTGAACGCTCATC
Source organism: Pelobates fuscus (assembly GCF_036172605.1). NCBI lineage: Eukaryota > Metazoa > Chordata > Amphibia > Anura > Pelobatidae > Pelobates > Pelobates fuscus. The sequence continues at coordinate 352,785,501 of NC_086321.1, forward strand.
TGTAACACAAACTCGCAGTCTACTAACCTTTGCTAACCTGCTGCCTACCTTTACACTTCACCGGGACGCCTATCGCTTCTACCCACACGGATGTCGTGCCTAACCCTGGACTCTCTCAGATAAGCAAATTTTACAAAGACTCGGTTCTCAGTTTAAACTATAACATGTGTTAATATGTCTAAGCCCAGGTTTCCATTTCACAACGCTTCCCATCAAGCATTTAATCTAGAAAAAACTTATGTTATTCACGATTTGCATTGACCTAACTAACTTAACTATAATTATTAAACGAAATGCATATGCAATGTATAAGCCTTACAAAACTTAATCTGGCCTATTAATCTTGTTACAGGGCTAACGACTACTGAGTAAGGCCTTTGTCGTATATCGTTTACCGTTCTATGCCTGCATTAATGTTTAACTTCTATGACTTCTCTTTAGACAAGCATGACCAGCCTGTTTATTAATATACTTAGCATAATCATACACGCTTAAGAGCAACAACTTTTATTGTATACATACCCAGTCTAGCATGTTAGCGTGTTTGCTACTTACTATTTACCAAGATTGCCTAGCTCGCTTACTTCGTATTATAGCATGTTTATTAATCACTACAAAGCGATGATACCTCGGAACTTGTTAATTCCATATTATAAAAAATGTGCTGTTTTGAAATGCTGCAATGTACAATGCTACGACTACGCTTGCAGCAGCTGTTGTGGCTCTGCACGCTTACTGTTATTCCAAGCACAAATAAAATAAAGAATTTAAAAACAAATAAACAAACAAACCATATAATGTGGCTATAATCGCCCATGAAATTAATCGCCAAATTTTACCTAAAAAACACACCAAGTAAACCAAATGAAGGCGCACACAGAACTTCTGGGGCTATAATACAAATAATACAAACTTAACAAAAATTAACATTGCGTAATATGTAGAGCACAGAAAGGGTAATCTCTGCTAAGTAAATGTCAACCCACTCACGTTTATTCGAGCCTCTAATATTGGCTCAAGTATGAAAGACACGGTCAAAAGATACTTCAAATTTCGTCAGACAGCATTCCTCCAAATACCTCCAAGTAAAGGGAGATACAGTGATCATCAAAAGTAGTATTTAACATTTATTACATGAACAAGAGTACATTACATGCATGAAAAAAGAGAAGCACTCTCCAAATAAACAATTCCAAATAAAAAGTACAGCATAACGCGTTTCGATGAAATATGTCTTCATCAGATGCTTTCAACGTACAAATGACCATCTCCGCATATTTAAAGGTCCATTATTGCCCCCACACTCTTGGTGCAATTAAATATTCACATGTGGTCCAGCATCGTAATCCTGCAGTCCTTCAATAATTTACTCAGTTATATTCTCTTCCGAGTGGTGTAACAGACCAATGCAGTGAGTTTGTAGCCATTGTCAAGGTGTTAAAAACACTTCAGGCACTAATTCAACTTAAAGAAACACAGTGGGCACCATAACAACTTCATCAAAATTCAGTTGTTATAGTGCCAGGAGCTCCCTTGCACTGTCTGACCTTTAGGGGTTAAGCTGTTTAAACCAGAGTCTCCCCTCCAGCGACATTTCGCTCTGTCTTCTCCAACATCCGCTTTCTGAAATCAGTAGCTGCCCATTCACAAAACGGCTTGAGAAAAAGACCTACGTTTCTCACTGTAAACGTGGAGCTACTGAATAGCTTAGAACAACAGTTAGCCATTCTAAGTCAATCAGTGGCTTCCGCTTTGAAGAGTTACCGAAAGGGAAGGTTTTAGGCGGCAGAGCGATGCAGTACTGGAGAAGAGACTTGGGGCTTAAACTATTCATGAATCGGTTTCACTGCTAAAAGCAATCCAGCACCAAAGACCTCCTGGCACCGTAACAACTTCATTTTTATGAAGTTGTTTGGTTCCCAGAGGATCTGTTTAAAGGGTTACTCCAACCACCATGATCACTTCAGTGATTTGCTGAAACACAGCACATAATGTGTTATCTGCACTTCTGTGCTGGAGACTAGTTGCACCCCAAACACACATGACATTGGCAGCCCAAATCAGTCCGCGGCTAATAATGTCAATTGTGTGCATAAAAAAAAAATCTGTTTTTAGCGCACAGAGGAAGCTGGCAACAGACAATTTTTTCCCCTTGCAGGGAAAGCGCCTGCAAGGGGAAATTCGTTCTCGCTCCCAACCTCCAGCCAGTTAAGAATTAGGAGAAATCTACCCTCCCACCTCCCTTGCCGGCCTGGAGTGTACACATGCGCTCTGAGCCAGCAAATTGGTCCAATGACCGGCTTCTTCTCTAACGCACTTTTAAAGGGACACAATAGTCACCCAGACCACTTCAGCTCAATGAAGTGGTGTGGGTGCCAGGACCCTCAGGTTTTAACTCTGCAGATGCAAACATAGCAGTTTTTATGCCTCCATCGCGCAGAGCGTCCATAGGAAAGCATTTAGAAATGCTTTCCTATTGACAGCTTGAATGCGCGGCACTTTCGCATGCGCATTCGGCTCCGCTGACGTCAGCGGAGGAGGAGAGGTCACCAACGCCGAGGGAGCCCGGCGCTGGAATAAGGAAAGTGGCTGAACCCCTTCAGCGCCACGGAAGGGGGACCCTGAGGGTGGGGGCACCCTCAGGGCACTATAGTGTCAGGAAAACCGATTTGTTTTCCTGACACTAGAGTTATCCTTTAAGGTCCTCCACCTAAAAAGCGTTGGACTAACCCTTTTAGGTGCATTATATTCATGCTCTGTGTTTCTCCATTTTTGCAGTTTTCTGTGTTGTAACGCTCTCCACTTAGCCACACCCCTTCTTTCTAAAATCAACTTCCTTATTAGACATACTCTTGAGTATGTACTTGGCTCAACCAATAAGAGAGAAGTATGAGCTGAGTTGCTGTTGTGACTCCACTTTACAGCCAGTCACTGCCGTCTTATTATTGCCCCCTTTCCCCTCTTACAGCATTAATATGTGTCCAGAATGTATCCGTGTTCATTAAAGCTAGGCATGGTGTGTTGGTAAGGCTTCTGGCTTGGGTACGTGCTTTTTCAGATCACTTTTTACATATATGTAGGTTGAGGCTGCACTAATGCGACAATTGGTACCGTAAGCAGACGAGTTTGATAATTTGGGAAAACGGATTTCTTGTAAAGGATTTATTGTTCAATGAACAAAAAGGAAGAGGTTCCCGTACCTAAAGGTGGCCGGGTGTTTGCAGATACTCACTTCCTACATCATAATTCACAAAAGTGGAAAATGTCTAATTCATTGTGTGGAAAGATAATTTTGGTAACATTGTATCAGTAAAAAGGGACAATTCCTTCATTCTGCCTCTAGAGGGTGCTATTTTGATGCTCTTGATACCCTTAATGCAGAATATATTTGTATAAGCTGAAATTCCTTGTAAGTTGAACAAAGCTTTGCATTATTATTATCAGCATTTTTATATGGCCAACATATTCTGCCTTGGTTCAGAAATAAAATACTAGATACAAGAGATGATCAGGGTTCAATGAAATTAGCTAACTTCAATCTAGGATGTTAATCAAGTGATAGTGGGCTTTTTGTCTTTTATAGTTCGTATGTAAGGTTATAACTTTAAAGTTAAAGGGCACCAAAAAAACTTTAGCTTAATAAAGCAGTTTTGGTGTATAGATCATGCCCCTGCAGTCTCACTGGTCAATTCTCTGCCATTTAGAAGTTAAATCACTTTGTTTATACAGCCCTAGTCACACCTCTGTGCATGTGACTTACACAGACTTTCTAAACACTTCCTGTAAAGATAAATCTAATGTTTAAAGATCCTTTATTGTACAGTCTTTAATTTAAAATGTATTTTCTGCTGCGCTGTTAATAACCTGCTAGACCTTGCAGGAGCCTCCTGTGTGTGATTAAAGGTAAATTTACAGAACAGGAGATTAAAAACTTCTAGAGCAAGTTAACATCTGATTGAAAATGAAACCATTTTTTTTTTGTATTTATTTTTTATGAGTCACAGCCAAGGGAGGTGTGGCTAGGACAGCACACCAGAAACAAAGGTGATTTAACTCCTAAATGGCAGAGAATTGAGCAGTGAGATTGCAGGGGCATATGATCTAAACACCTAAACTGCTTCATTACGCTAAAGATGATTTAAAGCCTATAGTGTCCCTTTAAATTTGCCTTTTTTTTCAGTTTTTTTTTCTTTTCTTTTGGATTTTTTTCTTGTAACCCTTTAAAAAACTGATTATATAGTGCTCCCAAGGACATTGGTAGTGTGTGAGTAAGTTGCATGGTGTTTGAGTGTTTATGACCCATCTTTATAATTTGTCTATTTAGATCCTCCGTTTAATACACACTCTCTGTCTATCTCTTTCAGTAATTACTATACAGATGCATCAAGGGCAAGCCCTTTTCTCCCTGCCCGGCTATTAAAACTACACCGAGGATCGAAAAAGGACACAAGTATCAGCCATGGATTTGCTAGAAAGGTTTTGAGCAAGGCACACCAGTATATGATATATACATATATTATATATATATATATTCCTACTGTCCGCTTCCTCCCTGCTCCTCGATTTTCCGTTACCATGTTTACAGTGTGTCTGACTGGCAGCTGTCAGAAGTGTTTGAACTTGGAGGCCAAGCCAGACTATTCCGTCTATTGCTACAATTCCGAAAAACGCCTGGCTGGCCGAGAACCAGATTCAGTGTTTGGTTCGTTTTACTACATTTTGTAAGAATTGTTTGCAGTGGATGGTCGTCTTTGTTTTTAGCCATTGACCCTTGTGAAACCTTTACGTTTTAACATAAATCTGTTTAGATTGCGGTTAGGGGTCCAATAGTTAAAAGGATCATTTTCCTGCATTCTTTTTAGCGTATTATAAATTGATGTTTACATTTTACGTGTGGGAGCTTTAGCCTAAAATTAATGTGCTACATCTCCAGTGTAAGCTGTATAGTGTTCAATATTCTTTTGAAGCAAGACTTTTTAAAATAATGGGTGGTTGAATTCTGCACACAAAGTCCTATAATGATGGAACCTTAATTTATAGGGTAGTTGGGAAAACGCAAATATAAATGAGTTTACTGGAAACACGGGATCAGGGGGGTGAACTGGCTATCACGTCGAGTATTGCTGGAAAAATCAATGGGGGGGAGAGGGGGGATTTCTTCTGTGCACTTGATTAGGACTATAACCATTTCCCTCAAGTATTTATATAATATTTTTACATTTATTTTTCATTTTATGATTTCTTCATCAGTTGTGCACTCATTCACAAGCTTTCCTGTTTGCTCAGGAAAGATATTTTCAGATTACCGTTATCGTGTTTAATATTTTTTTTTTTTGTTTTGATGCAAATGTTATAATTATTAGCAGACTTGCAATTACATTCACCACTTAACAAATCTGCTTTGAAGGCAGCGCACACTATAATATATTGCAACGCAATAAAGCACCATTTGCAATGCGTCAATCTCAAACCATTCCCATTCTGTTACATCCCGTCCGATACTGTAATTGTTTCGTGACTGTGCTCCCAAATCCGCACGCGCGCACGTCTACTTTGTGGTTTTGTTTTATTTTAATTATTTTAAACATTTTAGATTTATCCATTTTGCTTCGGAGCTTTGTGGTCTGGTAAAGGGGAAACCCAGCACTCAAGTGTTCATATGTTTAATTTTAAAGTGTCAGTACTAATTGCACAGGGAGAACATTTGAGATTCCACATGAATGATCACGCACTCAGTAAATGGGTGCGCTCTATGTAAGTACATGGAAAGCAAGAGTTGCTGCATTAAAGCATTGTCTAGCGTCGTAAAATCGTCACTTTTAGTTACAAGTTGTGGTTGTGCGTTATTTTATATTTTTAATCAAATGGATGAAAGATATACATATATATATTGTTTTTGGTCTGTGTGGACTGTTACCATAAATTATTTCTTTACCTGAGAACACTTCATGTACACTGAAGCATTTTTTTTATGTAATATACATTTTATTTTATTTTTTTGGCAGAACGACAATGTTTTCTTGTGTTTTTTTTTTGTTTGTATGGTGACTATGACATCTTCCTTTTGAGTATTTTTGATGTGATCATGAAACGAAAGGCTGGATAACATAAACTTGGAATGTCTGGCCCAACAAATGTTCGTATAACTCCAAAAAAATACTTTTGGTTGTATATTGATGTAAATAATACGGTATGAGTTCTTGTTTCATGGTGATTGTCTTTATTTTCCCTGATGGCTGCTATAATATATGGAATTACCAGAATTGTACTGTATTAAATAAATCTAAAGCCATTTTGTTCTGTTTATATCTGGTGTGTGTTTTTACTGTGCATCAGTATGGTGAGCTAATTTACATATTGGAAAATGTTTTATAATACCACCGTTTTAGTGGAACACTACCATCCCACAGCAATTTTATCTCAATCAAGTTGTAACTGAGGCAGGAGTTAAACTGTTTTTCAGTGGTTTAACCGTGTATTTGTTCCCAAACCGCTTTCTCCTGGCCCGCCTTCCGCTCTAGGAAGGTGCTTTGTGGCCGAAACCAACACACTTAGCCCACCACTGGCCGCCTATTGAGAGTGATAGTACTTACTATTGCTGACACCAGGCGTATATTTCTGGTGTGGATGGGGGCCGGGTGGAAGGGCTGTCAAATGTTAACATTTTTGGAAAACGGAGTAACCCCTAAAGTTAGGATGGCTTCCAGACACCTCTGCCCCCCGTGACAACCTGATTTAGAAAACATTTTTTATGGGGTGTTAGTATTTTTTTAAGCAGTTATGTAGATCGAAGTTGTACAGAAAGGATACAAGTGCATGAGCCATGATGAGTGCAAAAATGAGTTATTGCGACACATTAAATAAACACTATAGGGTCAGGAACATAAACCTGTATTCCTCACCCTATAGTGTTAAAACCACAATCTAGCCCTCCTGGCCTCCACTTGCCACCATAAATATAGCTAAATCTTGCTTTTATTGTAGTCTGCTGCTGCTGGCTCTACCCCTGATCTGCATGCTTGGCTGACCTAATCAGAAGTTTTGTTCTACAGGAAAGCATTGGATTTGTTGAGACTGTCAATGGGACAGAAGAGCACAAGCAAAACACAGCCCTTGCCAATTAATGCAGTTCTATGAAGAAAGTTTAGTGTCTCCATGCAGAGGATGGAGACACTGAATGTCAGTCAGACTGTGCAGCACTGCCCCAGGAAGCACATTTAGCAGCCATCTGAGGAGTGACCAGTGGAGATATCCCTAGCTGTAATGTAAACACTGCATGAACTCTGAAAATACAGTGTTTACAGCAAAAAGCCTGAAGGTTATAATTGGGTTGCATAGGACTATGTAACTAATGTTATATAATTCAGACAACTAAAGAATCCATGTCTTCTAAACTAAGATATGTTCAGAGTGTAACTGCAGATAGTGTGTGCGCGTCTTCTTGTAGATCTTCAAGATCAGGTGGTTCCTCTTAGGTGGATAGGTGGATCTATTGGTGATGGATCTGGTCTCAGAAGGTCCAACTTGTATAAGTGATCTTTTAATTTTGGTTAATACAAGACTGAACTGACAACAAGCCGAAGTGTGCCTAAAAGAGCCATTTATTATAATGCATTAAAGGGGTATTGACCTAGAGAAAATATTTTCTCTTTAATCCGTGGGAAGATGGAAAAGCAGTGCAATTTTGGACAGAGAAAAACAAACTCTGGAAGAGGAAACATTACAGAAGAAAAAGGTAAAATTATAACTGTAAGCATCAATGGAGGTATATGAGCCTGGATTTAGTACATGTGCATATATTGCACCAAGATAAGTAATCAAGATATGTTTATACACACAATATAATAGGGTTTTTTGTTTTTTTAAACTGTCACATAATCCAATATGCAGAACACATAACATACAGTCATACAGGACAAAATAACAATCATGCCTTAGCAGGTTAAAAACGCTTTCAGCCATTTACCTGAATCCAGCGCCGATGTCCCTCGGGGCTGGGTCAGGCTCTGCCCATGCTCCTCCCCGCCGATGTCAGCCGGCGAGGGAGACCTAATGCGCGTCAATGGGCGCGTGCGCATTAGACCTCCCCATAGGAAAGCATTATTCAATGCTTTCCTATGGGGGGAAATATGATGCTGTGGTCCGTTTGGATTCCTGAAGCCCTCTCGTTGTGAGGGCAGACTTAGAGCTACAATGTTAACACTGCAGTTCTCTGGAACTGCAATGCTTTACATTGCAGCACTAAGTGCAAAAGGGTTACAGCACCCAGACCACTTCAATTGGCTGAAGTGGTCTGGGTGCCTACAGTGTCCCTTTAATCAGCAATGTTCTCAGATATATTTTATCAATCTGTATGAGATTTTATATCATTAGTCATGTAGACAAATATCGGCTCCACAATGCAAATGGCAGAACAAACCATGTTATCACCACACTGCTTTTAAAGAGTTGTAATTGTAACATAGCAGTTTTTATTTTAAAGCTATTTGAAAAATACACCGTAATGTTTTTGTATAATTTAAAATGGCTGCCAAACCACATGACTTATTTACTTCTCTTAAACAAATCAGAATACAGGCTGTAACATCGCTCCTCACAGAAAGGTTTGAATCTGTTGCATAAGCAGCTTTAGAAGAGAACATTTTTAAGAAACAGTATGACATTTATATTTCATATACAGCAATTCAACATAGATCCCTATAAATTCACAATGCTTTAAGAATTTAAAACTTGGCTCAAATTCAATATAGCCCCTTGATCCCAATATTACTATTGGCATTTAGGTTAAATTGTTTAATAGTTATTACGAATCCACATTTATGGAAATGAGGAAGATTACTTTTGGTGGACTTGAGTGCCAAATATTGTATTGTTTTGACAAACTATGTCAAAGTAGGTCAAAGAATTTTGCGCAATCCAATGTGGCTCACTAATCTGCTTCTGTTGAATAAATGTGAATCAAAATCACAAAAAAACTATTGCAGCAATTTGTACATACCATAAATTATTCTGGTGAAAAAGGTTTGCTTTTTGTTGCAAAGTATATAGCACACCCTAGGTTCCTACCATTGAGCCAACAAATACAATAGTTTGTTCAATAGCATTATTATTATGATGAGTGGCCACTTACTAGTAATAAAATTAAAATATCAGTGGCATCATGTCTGTCTTTAAAGAGACATATACCAGCCAGGAGGGCTGGACTGGGACAAAATTTCAGAAAAAGGCAGAGCAGCCCACTAGGAGCGGAGCCAGAAAAGGGTTTGTTATGTCATCACCAATGACAAGCACGCCAACCCCCTCCCTAAAAATCAGTATGTTGGTGTAATGCCCATCCAGAGCATCCAGTCCTCTGAGGTGGAGTTAATGTCCTGTATTTTTTTCCCCTGCCCAATGCAAGCATGCGCTGCGTTTGCCACTAACTTGTCTCTGGTGTCCCCAATAGTGGGATACCAGAGAATAAAAGAGGAACGAGGCTGTTGTGAAAGTGTGGGGTGCTCCCTGAGGTGTTTTATGTGTGTGCTTGCATGTTTGTAGAAGAGACTGTGTTGCAGTGTGTGTGTGTGTGTGTGTATAGGGGCCTGTTTGTGGTGTACTATGTGTGGCTAGGGGCTGTAGTGTGTTTCTAGGATGTAAAGTATGTGTGTGTGTGCTTGTTTATAGGGCCTGTAAAGTGTGTGTATCTAGGGGCTGCAGGAGGTTGCATTGTATGTGTATCTAGGGGCTTTAGTATGTGTTTACTTATAGGGGTTGTAGTGCACGTGTGTGTGTGTGTAGGGGAGTACTTATTTTATAGGTGGTACAGACAGCGGTGTATTTTGGATCTGTGCTGCCCTAGGCATGACGGAACTCGGGCACCCTCTAATTTACATTTGCCCCACCCCTTCCTGTCCATGACACACCTCTTCCTGTTAAAGACTAACACAAACACTTTGACTGACAGACACACTCTCAGATAAACTGACACACACACACACACACACTGATTTGACACAATCTGACACACAATCACTGACTCACTCACATACACACACAATGATGCAGACACACTCACAGACACACACACACTGACAGGCATACACAATCACTCACAGACACATACTGACAGGCACACATAATCACTCAGACACACAGGCTCCCTCACAGACACACTTACACACAGACACACACTGAAAGACATACTCACTCACAGACACACACTGACAGACATACACACACACACTGCCAGCCAGCCAGACACACACACACACATTTCCCCCCCCCCAACACTCACAGATTATTTTTTTATTTAAATCTACGCAGCCTCCATACCTTTGGGAGAGATTGGTAGATATTTTTTACCTGGGGTCCAGTGGGGCTGTTGGCAGGGCTGCTTGGGCAGGGAGGGAGGCAAGCATGCAGGTAGTTGGGCGGTTTGCTGAATTCCAAGGTGGGCGGTGAGATTTGTGAGCTCTCTCTGCTCAGCTCAATATGACGTCATATTCCAGCTCCCAGCATCACTCTGCGGCGCGCGAGGGAGCTGAGCAGAGAGAGCTCACAAATCAGCGCTCCCGCCTTGGAATTCAGCTAGCCATCTGTCTCCAGGCTAAAAGGGTATTTGCCTGGGCATTGGGGGGCGGCGTTTTTTGCCGCCCCCTGGAAAGTGGCGCCCAAGGCAAATGCCTTGTTTGCCTCACGGCAAATACATCGCTGGGTACAGATATGTAGTGTGTTTGTGTGTATATAGGGTGTAGGATAGGGATGTAAATAATTAATTTAAATAATTATAAAAAAACAAAACACACATTTACTTGCCCTCCCTCTTATTACCTTGCAGTGGGAGAGGGGGCTAGTTATTTGGTCTGTACCTCCGCAGGGTACAAACCATGTATTCTTCTTTGAGCTCGCGAGAGGGAAAGACTGAGGCTGCCTGAGGACTGGTAATTTAACGACTGTCCCCGGCATTGGTTTGGCATTGGCATTGGCATTGGTTTCGGATCCATGATGCAAATTAGACAGGGGTGGATGGGCCCTGAGGGGCAAGTTTTTTTGTTTTTTTTAAATTAGTTTTGTTGGATTGAGAGGCACTTGAAAATTCTGTGCCAACAGGTGTTTGTGATGGTCCTAGTGCCCACTGCACAACACGGGTCTGTCTAATGCTGTCATGTGACACCTCCTTTGGAATAAATTTGTGACCGTGGGACAGGACCCTAAAATAGGGACTGTCCCACTGAACTGCTCTACATGGTCCTAGGAACACATTTGGGACTGCTTTACAGGACCTTGAAATCATGTCCTTTTTTGGCGTTTTGGATGAGGCCACACATTGTGCACGTCGCTAGTAACATGGTTCACATCAATGGAGATGCCCCCACCAGTCCTGATTTCAAGAGGACCAATGTTGGGAGGAATGCTTCAAGACCCCCCAACATTTCAAATGGACAAAGACTTTAATTTTAAGGGGGGGTGTTGCTGGCAGTGTGACCAGGGGCAGGGCTGTTCTGAGACATTTTAGGTGACTTACTAATTTCTGCAACTAAAATGTAATTCAGAACAAAACCAATGTATGTTATTTACACATTTGACTGATTTCTTTACACATTTATTTTAATTTAAATACACATTACTGGGAGTATTATTGCTATGGAGATCTGTTATACACAACAACAAAAGAGGGACAGATGGAAATGAGTCCAATATAGAGACTGTCCCTCCTAAATAGGGACACTTGGGAGGTATGCTATTTTGTTAAAGCTTTTCCGGGGTCATTGCCACAAGCAATATGGCGGCTGGCATGAACCTGGAAGGACCTTTTAGCTGTCCTAGCTACTTCCTAGCTACTTCCTGGCAGGTTCGGTAACGCATTTAGTTCAGTGTTTTATCTGACCGTCCCCACTCACACGCTGAGGTGAAATGATCGCGGTAAATTCATTAAATTGCCGTTTCTTCGTGTCAGTTCCCAGCAGGCATCTCCCAGGCCGCCTCTCCAGAGCGAGGACCCCGCTCAGCCATGTCGCCAGGCTCACGGTCTCCGCCGAGGAGCAGCCGTATCGGTAATAAGAAAAAGCGGAGAAACAGCGACAGCAGCAGCAGTAACAGTAATAGCAGCAGCAGCAGCCCGGCCTCGTCCGACAGCTCGGACAGTGATCGCAGGACATCCCGAGATTGCAGGTGGAAAGAGCGGAACCGGGCGGACAGTCCGGGAAGGGACACCTACCGGAGAGGGAACCGGGCGGACATTCCGGGGAGGGACACTTACCGGAGAGGGAACCGGGCGGACAGTCCGGGGAGGGACACTTACCGGAGAGGGAACCGGTGTAACAGCCCTTACCGGGCACCGAGAGGGAACCGGTCTAATAGCCGTGATAGAGCACTGAGAGGGAACCGGTCTAACAGCCGTGATAGAGCACTGAGAGGGAACCGGTCTAACAGCCGTGATAGAGCACTGAGAGGGAACCGGTCTAATAGTCGTGATAGAGCACCGAGAGGGAACCGGTCTAATAGCCGTGATAGAGCACCAAGAGGGAACCGGTCTAATAGCCGGGAGAACAGAGCACCGAGAGGAAACCGGTCTAATAGCCGTGACAGAGCACCGAGACGGAACCGGTCTAATAGCCGTGACAGAGCACCGAGACGAAACCGGTCTAATAGCCGTGACAGAGCACCGAGACGGAACCGGTCTAATAGCCGTGACAGAGCACCGAGACGGAACCGGTCTAATAGCCGTGACAAAGAACCGAGACGGAACCGGTCAGACAGCCGTGACAGAGCACAGAGAGGGAACCGGTCTAATAGCAGGGAGAACAGGGCACCGAGAGGGTACCGGTCGCCTAACAGGGAGAACAGGGCACCGAGAGGGTACCGGTCGCCTAACAGGGAGGACAGAGCACCGAGAGGGAACCAGTCGCCTAACAGGGAGGACAGAGCACCAAGAGGGAACCGTTCTAACAGCCGTGACAGATCACCAAGAGGGAACTGGTCGCCTAACCGGGAGGACAGAGCATCGAGAGGGAATCGGTCTAATAGCCGTGACAGAGCACCAAGAGGGAACCGGTCGCCTAACAGGGTGGATAAACCACAGAGGGGACACCGGTCCGGTAGCAGTAAAAACAAGGCACCTAGGAGACACTGGGAGGACAAAGTACCTGGCAGGAGGCGTTCTGGTAGTAGGGAGAAAAAAGCCCCAATAGGATACCAGTCCGGTAGCCGGGAGGGGAAGGTACCAGACAGGAGACGGTCCTGTAGCAGTGAGGAGAAGGTCCCGAGAGGGTACCGGTCCGGAAATAGCGAGGAGAAGGCCCCGAGAGGGTACCGGTCCGGAAGTAGCGAGAAGGCAAGGCGGACATATCGGTCTGGTAGCCGGGAGGAGAAGGTAACGGACAGAAGCCGGTCCTGTAGCAGTGAGAAGGCCCCGAGAGGGTACCGGTCTGATAGTAACGAAGAGAAGGCAAGGAGGACATATCGGTCCAGTAGCAGTGAGGAGAAGGTTCCGGGCAGGAGGCGGTCCTGTAGCAGTGAGGAGAAGGTTCCGGGCAGGAGGCGGTCCTGTATCAGTGAGGAGAAGGTTCCGGGCAGGAGGCGGTCCTGTAGCAGTGAGGAGAAGGCCCCGAGAGGGTACCGGTCCGGTAGTAATGAGGAGAAAGCAAGGAGGACATATAGGTCCAGTAGCCGGGAGGAGAAGGTACCGACACAGTACCGGTCTGGTAGCAGGGAAGGCAGAGTACCGAGCAGTGAGGAGAGGCGTCCGCCAAGCTCAGAGAGTGATGGCAGTCCGGGGAGGAGGGAGCACCAGGCTCGTTCCAGTAGTCGGGAAAGCTCCGGGAGGAGACAGAGGAGAGGCCGCAGATCCAGGTAAACACAGACATGAAGGGAAATAATCCTAACATGTGAATATCATTATTATTATTATTAATGCACACAGGTAAATGCTGCTATTATTATTATTATTATTATTATTATTATTACACACAGCCTGGTATCTGGGTTTGGTGGTTTATGCAGGCATACAGCCATTCTCCATAACCAAGTGTCCTTATTTGAGAGGGACAGTCCCTATTTTGGGTCGTTTTTTCTAGGAGCTCCATATTGTTAATAGGATACATTGTTCGTGTTTTATATTACATTGCAGTATCAAAAATAGTTATTAGTAAGTCACCTAAAACTTCTCACCTGTCCATACCCACAATCACACCACTAAAATGAAAGTGTCCCTCTTTGTCCATTAGCAGTGTTGGGAGGTATGTACAACACACTGATTTATCAGTTTGGCAAGTCAGTGGTTAAGGTCTGTATTGTCCTTATGGTGCCTAAGCATCAAAGGAAATGAAGTCCAACACAATCTGAAAGCCAAGCTATCTATCTCTGTTATAACACATTGTTAGGTGAGATCTAGTTCTTAATTGTTCAGGTGTTGTTGTTGTTATTATTAGCATTTATATAGTGCCAACTGACTTCACAGCCTTTTACTATACTATAAAAATTATGAATTAAACAATTGGATTATCATATGAAGTAGCGAATACAAAAGTAACCTTTTTAATTTTTGTTACACAGCTACTTTTGTCTAAAAGCATGTATTTAATTACATATTTGTTGCAAGAAGAACTGCTAAGAGGAATTCAGATATGCCAACCGTGCCACATCCAGATGCTCTATCGGATTGTAATATAAAGAAAATGAATCCATGCATTTCTAACTTTGTTTAAACTTGTTATTTTAGGTCAGATTCTGAAGAAAGTCAGAAACGAAAGGCACGTAGCAGAGACCGAGAACAGAGAAGGAAAAAGGAGCACCGTTCTTCATCTCCTTCCGAGGATGAAGCCACCAAGAAAACGCAAAGAAAGAAGAGAGTAAAAAGGTCCAGGTCAAGGTGCTCTGTGTCATCGGTCACATCTCCATCGCCAGCAAGGTCACAGGAGTCATGTGTTAGCCTCCAGGAGCGTATAAAGCAAAAAGAGGATAAGAAAAATAAAGAAGAGATGATGAAGGCTATGGAAACCCCAGAGGAAAAGCGAGCCAGACGTTTGGCAAAGAAAGAAGCAAAGGAGAGGAAGAAAAGAGAGAAGATGGGCTGGGGGGAAGAGTACATGGGATACACAAATACAGACAACCCATTTGGAGATAATAATCTTTTGGGCACCTTCATCTGGAACAAGGTTAGCTATGATATCACTTTTGATTTATCAAGAGTATCTGCTTCCCTACCTACACTGTTGGGAGCTATAGTGCTAGGAAAACAATGTTTTCTTAGCACTATAGTAGGGTTGCCCAAAAAGTAGATCCGCCAGATGTAGAACTACAGCTTTGAATGCCTTTGCATGCCTTAAGAATGGCAAAGAATCATGGAAGCTGTAGTTTTAAAACATCTGGGGATCTATCTTTTTTGCACCCCTGCACTCTAGTTTCCCTTTAAATCTCAATGTGTAAAGGACATCTTCCCACTTTCATCTTTGTGTGTGTGTGTGTGTGTATATATATCATAAAACTGGCCTTGTCTTGGTCCTCATTTGAGTTCTGTTTGGGTTATCTATAAAATGTGGACCACTGCAGTTCACAGAGGACATATTTGTGTCGTGCTGCTTTTAAGCAAATTGAAAAATAGACAACATAAAGGAAAACTTCATGCTCCATAGCCACTATAGCCCGTTGTAATGGTTATGGTACCGGGTGGGCCATGGCGCTCTCGGAGGGTGAATAGTCAAGCTGTTTGCTGAGGGTTTAACAATTTACCGGTTGTCCGTCTGACACCTGTAATGGCACTTTTTGTGTGTTCGTCAGTGACTGATTATTCACCGAGAAAATGTATTCTTATCTTTTCTGCAGGCGCTAGAGAAAAAGGGAATTGGACACCTTACGGAAAAGGATCTTAAGGATAGGAATAAATCGATCCAAGAAGACAATCGCTTAGAGCTGCAGAAGGTATGAAGATGTTATCCAGAATGCAGACAGTGCATTGGATGCACTCTATTAAGTGTACTACACTCCATTAGTTATTTTTTTGGTGGTGTCTAATGTTCTTCGTTTGCTAGACCTGAAGTATGATTACATTTGTCTTTTGTTTAATTTTAAGGTCAAACAACTTCGTCTGGAGCGTGAGCGAGAGAAGGGCATGCGAGAGCAGGAATTGGAGATGTTGCAGAGAGAAAAGGAGGCTGAACATTTTAAGACTTGGGAAGAACAGGAAGATACATTTCATCTACAACAAGCAAAACTGCGGTATGGACATGGATGTTGCGTGTGTGTAATTGCTATAGTCCAGCGATTCCCGAAGTGTGGGTCGCGACCCACTGGTGGGTCGGTGGGCGATTCCCATTGGGTAGCGCTGATCCACACATCCAGGGCCGCCGACTGACACCAGGAGGGAAGCAGACTTACACCAGGAGGGGGCCCGGCGGCTTGCCCTGTATGCCGCCGGGCTCCCTCCTGGTGTCAGTCTGCCCAGCACCTCCGGTCTGCAGCTCCACCGGGTGCAGAGCTTCAGACTGTGTGATAGAAGTCTTGCGAGCTCCCAGAGTGTTACCATGGCAACAGTCTGGGAGCTCGCGAGACTTTTTTATTACACTGTCTGCAGCTCTGCAGCCGGCGGAGCTGCAGACCGGAGACCCACCGGACCACCAGGGACACTGGACCACCAGGGAATTCAGTGAAGGTAGGACACAGCCCCCAGACATCCCCCTGCCCTCACCATGTAACCCCTTCACCCCCTGCCCTCACCATGTAACCCCTTCACCCCCTGCAACCCATTCACTCCTTTCCCTCCCCATGTAACCCTTTCTCACTTTGCCCTCACACTGCCCCCCACACTGTTACCAGCACACACACTCCCTCCCACACTGTCACCCTCACCTCTCCCACACACTGTCACACTCACCTCCTGTCTCTGCGTGAATGTGTATCTGTGTCCTTTTGTGTCAGTGTGTGTATGTGTGTCTGTGTGTATTGTGTGTATCTGTGTACATGAGCGTCTGTTTATCTATGTGTGGGAAACTAGGTGTCATTGTGTGTATTTGTGTGTCTGTGTGTGTCTCTGTATGTGTGTGTATATGTGTATACACTTCACACATACTCCATACAAAAAAAACATGCTTACATTCAAACACACATTGTGTATATGTATATTTTATATATACACACACACACACACTGCATCCACTACACACGTACTGCAAACGCAAACGTTACGTACAAACACACCCCGGTATTAAAACACTAAAATTATCTTCAAACACCCCTTAATTCAAACACCAACACTCAAAAAGCACACCTGCATTTCAAGTCCGACACTA
This sequence comes from Pelobates fuscus, assembly GCF_036172605.1. Lineage (NCBI taxonomy): Eukaryota > Metazoa > Chordata > Amphibia > Anura > Pelobatidae > Pelobates > Pelobates fuscus. Next base: position 352,802,765 of record NC_086321.1, read on the forward strand.
CATACAAACACCCATGCATTCAGACGCAAACATTACAAACAAGTACACCACTACATTCCAATGGCAACAGTACATACAAATACACCCATACATGCACACATATACTTAACACAAAAACATGCTTACATTCAAACGCTCAAACACTGCTCACAAATATAACCCTGCAATGATAAGAAAATGGTAGATCCCCATCTGGTATAGCGTTGTTGAAGTTCTCCGACAGATGGAGATCTACCTTTTGGCCACACTTGCACTAGAGGGGGGCCCAGAAAACATATTTGCACCAGGGCACTCTCTACATTAATTCCACCACTGGGATAATCAATGTGAGGTGCCTGGATGAAAGAGCAGGACACAGCACTTCTGATTCTGAGTCTGTGAGTATGCAGTTGTATGTCTCTAAAACTGATTGTCATGATGTGCAAAGTTTCTGCCTCTAAAACTGCCATGATATCCCAGAATTATGCCTCTAAAACTGCCATGTTATGCCAATTGTATGCATCTAAATACATAAACTTGGCACAGCATGGCAATAAGCGTTAGATGCATAAACTTGGCATATCATGGCTGATTGCCATGGTATGCCAGTTGTATGCATCTAAAGTGGATTGCTATAGTGTGCCAATTTTATGCATCCAAAGCTGACATAATGTTCCAATTGTATGCCTGTAAAGCTGATTGCTATGGTGTGCGAATTGTATGCCTGTAAAGCTGATTGCCACGATGTGCCAATTGTATGCATCTAAAGCGGATAGTGTGCCAATTGTATGCCTCTAAAGCGGTTTGCCATGGTGTGCCAGTTGTATGCATATAAAGCGGATTGCCATGGTGTGCCAAGTTTATGCATCTAAAAGTGATTACCATGATATGCCAATTTTATGCATCTAAAGCTGACATAATGTTCCAATTGTTTGCATCTAAAACTGATTGCCATGGTGTGCTAATTTTATGCTTTTAGAACTGTTTGCCATGGTATGCCAATTGTATGCCTCCAAAGCTGATTGCCATGATGTGCCAAGTTTATGCATCTAAAGCTTATTGCCATGCTGTGCCAAGTTTATGTACCGTATATACTCGAGTATAAGCCGACCCGAATATAAGCCGAGGCCCCTAATTTTACCCCAAAAAACTGGGAAAACTTATTGACTTGGGTGGGAAATGCAGCAGCTACTGGTAAATTTCTAAATAAAATTAGATCCTAAAAAAATTATATTAATTGAATATTTATTTACAGTGTGTGTATATAATGAGTGCAGTGTGTGTGTGTGTGTGTGTTGCAGAGCCTTGGTGGGGGGGTGGGCATTTTTTTTTTTTTTTTATTATTATTTTAATTTATTTTTGCTTAAATCATTTTTTTTTATTTTTTTTTCATTATTATTATTATTATTATTATTTATATTTTTATAAATTTTTTCGTCGTCCCCTCCCTGCTTGATACATGGCAGGGAGGGGGGCTCTCCTTCCCTGGTGGTCCAGTGGCATTGGCAGTTCAGTGGGGTGGGGGGGGGGAAGCGGCTGGCTGAGAGTTTACTTACCTCTCCTGCAGCTCCTGTTAGCTCCCTCCTCCTCCGCGCCGGTCCGTGCAGCTCTTCTGTCAGCTAACACTGTAAGTCTCGCGAGAGCCGCACTATGACCCCGCGGCTCTCGCGAGACTTACACTGGGAGCTGACCGAGGTGCTGAACGGACCGGCGCGAAGGAGAAGGGAGCTGACAGGAGCTGCAGGAGAGGTAAGTAAGAGCTCTGCAGCCCCCACAGTCCCCAGTAAATACAGACACTGACTCTAGTATAAGCCGAGTTGGGGGTTTTCAGCACAAAAAATGTGCTGAAAAACTCGGCTTATACTCGAGTATATACGGTATTTAAAGCTGCCATGATGTTCCAATTTTATGCCTCTAAAACTGATGGCCACGATGTTCTGAATTTATGCCTCTAAAGCTGGTTGCCATGGTGTGCCAATTGTATGCATCTAAAGTTGCCATGATGTGCCAAGTTTATACATCTACAACTGATTGCCATGTTGTACCAATTTTATGCATCTAAAGCTGATTGCCATGGTATGCCAATTGTATGCATCTAAAGCGGATTGCTATAGTGTGCCAATTTTATGCATCTAAAGCTGACATAATGTTCCAATTGTATGCCTGTAAAGCCGATTGCCACGGTGTGCCAATTGTATGCCTCTAAAGCGGTTTGCCAGTTTAATGCCTCTAAAAGTAATTGTAATGGTGTGCCAGTTTTATGCCTCTAAAAGTAATTGTCATGGTGTGCCAGTTATGTGCATCTAAAGCGGATTGCTATGGTGTGCCAATTGTATGCCTCTAAAGCTGATTGCCATGGTGGGTCTCGAAAAATTACCGTTTTGAAAAGTTGGTCTCTGCTCATAAAAGTTTGGGAAGCCCTGCTATAGTCTGTTTCATTATTTTAGGGCAGAGGTCCTCAAACTCCGCCCCCCCAGATGTTGCTGAACTACAACTCCCATGATTCTCTGGCTATCTATGTAATTCAAAGAATCATGGGAGTTGTAGTTCAGCAACATCTGGGGGGCCGGAGTTTGAGGACACGCACAGCCAAACTTCCCCATAGGAAAGCATTGTATTCACTCGGTCAGTGCAGCAGAAGTGCATAATGGCAGCCACTAGAGGTGCAGTTAACCCTGCAATGTAAACATTACTGTTTTTTTTTTTTAATATTTTTTTTTATTGTAAGGTTAAAAGGGCAGGGCCACTGCATTTCGACCACTACATTAAGATAAAGTGGTCTGGTTTACGATAGTGGTAATTTAATCTGATTATTTCAATTTTGATCATGACCTTTTTTTCTTTTTAATCATCTCTTCATCTTGTAACTTATTAAACATTTCTCAACCTTTGTCGAATATTAGCATCTCTTAGCAATGACTTGAGTAATTATTTTGCTTTTGAACTAACTATTCAGTGCAAGTACTGTACAAAAACAAAACAATGCGTCCGCAGAGGGAGCCATTGATTAAAAAAAAAAAAAAGTTTAACTAATTTTGTGTTTTTGTCAAATGTTTAAGGGACACTATAGTCACCTGAACAACTTTAGCTTAATGAAGCAGTTCTGGTGTATAGAACATGCCCCTGCAGCCTCACTGCTCAATCCTCTGCCATTTAGGAGTTAAATCCCTTTGTTTATTAACCCTAGTCACACCTCCCTGCATGTGACTTGCACAGCCTTCCATAAACACTTCCTGTAAAGAGCCCTGTATTTAGGCTTTCTTTATTGCAAGTTCTGTTTAATTAAGATTTTCTTATCCCCTGCTATGTTAATAGCTTGCTAGACCCTGCAAGAGCCTCCTGTATGTGATTAAAGTTCAATTTAGAGATCGAGATACAATTATTTAAGGTAAATTACATCTGTTTGAAAGTGAAACCAGTTTTTTTTTTCATGCAGGCTCTGTCCATTATAGCCAGGGGAGGTGTGGCTAGGGCTGCATAAACAGAAACAAAGTGATTTAACTCCTAAATGACAGTGAATTGAGCAGTGAAATTGCAGGGGAATGATCTATACACTAAAACTGCTTTATTTAGCTAAAGTAATTTAGGTGACTATAGTGTTCCTTTAAAAAGATATGAAGGACATAGCATCCCTAGAAGCAAACATGATTGTGTAGCATGTACTTCATTTATATACTGTATACCCAGACACATGCCACTCTTTTTGAAAGGGATATATAATCTAACCCATCACAACCATCAAGTGTGACTCTCTTCACAAAATCAAGGAGTAAAAAGGAGCGTGAGGATCAAACTCCATAGGCAAAGTCACAGTTCAGGATTTTCAACATCATCGTGTTTTCGTATCTTAGTTCCAAGATCCGCATCCGAGATGGCCGCGCAAAACCCATTGACCTTCTGGCAAAATACATCAGCGCAGAAGACGACGACTTGGCTGTGGAAATGCATGAACCTTACACTTTCTTGACTGGACTCACTGTGTCTGACCTGGAAGACTTGCTGGAAGATATTCAGGTGTGTGCCACAGTACTCGCAGTAGGAATAACAACTATTTTAATATATCGATAATGAAACTGTTAAAATAAACTTTGCCATGTGTGTGATGCCAACGTCATGCATTCTAAGTCGGAATTTACCAGGTTTGCTCAGTTTTGCTTATTTTCATTTTATAAAACAAAAATCTTGTATTTAGATATCCTTTTTTTAAATTTTTGTTGTTCTTATTTTTTGGACTGGGAAGAGTAATGTTTAACTACATTATTAGAAAGCAATATGGCCTTTGCATCTTTAATTTTATTGTGCTTTCTTTATTGCCTTATTGCTCTTTAGATCTACATGGAATTGGAGCAGGGGAAGAATGTGGATTTTTGGAGAGATATGACCATCATCACAGAGGATGAAATCTCCAAGTTACGCAAGCTGGAAACCTTCGGGAAGGGGCCAGGTTAGACAAAATAGTATTTTTGTTTTGGGTAGGGCTTTGCTTATTCCAGTTGTTTAACACATGAACAAAATAACCGAATCAGGGCATTTTTTTCCAAGTGGCTTCTTTAGCCTAAAATTTGCAGTTTCCCTGGCCTCAGAATTGCTGGTTTAGTAAATAAACCCTATGTGCATTTGGTTATGAAGTCGTCTAGTAACATGTGAAACATTTGTGGTTTGTATACGCACTGTATATACAATTGTGAAATCTTGCAAAAATGGTGAAGTTCTAAAATATGCCTTTCTGAGAACTAGCTTCTCACTCTGCTTCAAAAATAGCTGCTAATTTCTGGTATTTTGTCCTACTGATACCGGAGAAACTGACGGAAGCCAAGCACAGAGAGATGGACACAGGTTTCTTCAGGAAGGAAGAGATTCTTTATTGGATCACCGATCGGGACTCAGAGGGACTAACGTCACCAAAATGCAGCAAGTTCTGAGCCCCGGACAATAGTGCAGGCTCCTTATATAGGCACATAACTCCTCCCATATTAAGCTCCACCCGCACATTCTCTTAACCAATCAACACAAATAAGAATTAACTTCCTGTTTGACCGCATGGCTTGTCCAGCACAATGGAGGAGGGGGAATACTACATCCTGTATTCTTGCACATGCTCCGTACACTACTGATCGTATCTTGCCTCGTGCAACCAACTGATCGATACGTCAGCATATGCACGTACACATGCCACGTGGTAATCTCGGCCTACTAAATTTATTTTTACCGAGATTCCACCACATTCCCCCCTTTGATGCCTCTTGATATTTCACAATTACTTGAGGCATCACTTAACCTTGGTTTGCATACACCGCAAGTTACCTTGAACCAGACCAGACTTATCTTATGATGTGAATCTTTTAACACTCATCTTCCTGCATTGGTTCTCCCTGATCTAGAGCCTTATACTTATAAATCGCCATTATCTGTGCAGCAGCCTTCCTCTCTGCTATATTTCCTATCAGGCTTTGCACAGACCTAACTACTAAGGGTATAAGACACGGCAGGACTAGACACAACATTAAAATCAGTAGGACTCCACCTACCACTGCCTTAAGCCCTCCAAACCACTCATACCAGCTACCAAACCAACTACTTGGATTATACCCTTTCCATACCTGAGTAGGCACATGCGCTAGTTTAACCATATGGCTAGTAAGCTCAGCTATTGCTTGCCCTTCGTCATCTATTTGAAGACAGCAATTGCTCAGGTTAAACTTCCCACATACACCTCCCTCTACTGCCAAAAGGTAATCCAAGGCTAATCTATTTTGGTAGACTGCTGTCCTCATCCTGGTGTTATGCTTCGCTAGAAGATTGAGCGCTTGTGATGTCTCGTTGGTGATAATCTCAACCACCGCCTGTAATCTTATAATACGGTTGAGCATATAAATAGGGGTTCTGTAACCAAAGGTACCATCCTCAGCCCACGTGGCTGGCCCATAATAATCTATAATACGCTGGGGAGGCCATTCATTATCTTCCCAGGTGCCTATCTCTATGGGTCCCCTTTTCTTCCTATGATTCACATCATACACTTTAACACCTAAAGTCTCACCTGTTTCAATCGGTAACAAGAAGAAGGATGGTTTGAGCATACCCAACACACATGCCCCTTCCCAGTCCTGTGGCAACTCCGAATAGGCTTTCTTACCACAGATCCAGTACAAATTTGCTGGGGCTCTCCAGGTAGATGTGATGGATAAATCAAACCACACATCCTTTAAATTGGCGTATCTAGCAAACGGGTTAGATGGTTCTGAGACATTTGAAGCCGACCACCAAGTTGTATTCTTTGTATCATCATCATAAGCTTTTTGCCCTAGACAAGTTAATTCTCCTACAGAAGTATTATACATTATTCCTTTCCTTGCTATGCAAACATAACCTATGATGGAGGTCTTTAATCTCCACTCAGATTTACCTCTAACACTCATATGATAATCGGCTTGTGTAGATATTAATTGGTCAACTGCCTCAGAACCGGACATTACCTCCTTTGCTTCCCAAGGCCATTGGTCTCCCATGTTAGTACCTCCACACACATAGCAGTTGGTAACATTAAGACTACCGGCAATACTTTCGGCTAAATCGATGAACAGGTTTTTAGCATTATGGGGGATCTTATTATCTATACTCATCTCTTCATAAAAGGAATGGTATACTTGATGAGTTTGGGAGGATACCGTATCAGTCTCTATCCCTATAAACAATAATGTCCCAGGATCTAAACCCGTCCCGTATATCTGAAACCCAAATAAATTACCATATTTGTCTAAGAACTTATCGGGGTTATTTATAAATATATGGATGGGATTACATTCCATAGACTTACAATATGGGCTAGTCGGCAACTTAGTCACTATCATGTCTTTGTCTACTGTCTGTCCCCAAGTCGCCCACCCCACACAAGACCAATATGGGCAAAAGTTATAGTCTTTATTTGGGCATCTAGGACTCACGTATTTATTTTTACTACTGGGACATATATACTTATCATTAGACCCATACGTCCTCTCCCATCTAAGATCCCCACACACATTCCATGGCTTTCTACCACTCGATATCGCTTTACACGCATCAAATAGCAGAACACCCGAAGAATGTACGGATTCTAACACCGTCTTATTAATTAGGGTCCCCTGAGGATCTCCATTCCTGAGAGTCAACCAAATTGTACGAGGTTGATACTCCGGACTGAAGCACTTAGGTTCTCCTACTCCTAAATGGCACACACTATAGTCTATATTTAAGTATCTACATCTCGATACATCTCCTTTACACTCGTATTGTGAATGCCAAATTAGGGTTTGGGAAATATGGTTACCTGTTCTCGTAGTCTTAATGCATACCTCACAGCTAGGAGTGTCGGTACCTCTACCTTCCTGAATATAAAAACACATATAAATAAACACTATCAAAAGCACATCTTTCGCCGTCATCCTCAGTCTTCGTCCGTGCGAAGGCACCTCAGCTTCCAGGATGTGAGGGCTGCAGGGAATGGAGTTCTGCTCGTCTTCACAGGTGTCCCTTCGAGACTTTCCTGGCTTATATACTATGTGTTGGTAAGCGGACAGGCTTTATTATGGCCTTCTCACTCACGCACCAAATCCCTGTAACAATAAAATTTGTAATCCACACGATTCCTCGTTACTCCGACTGAGTAGTGCGTTTTAACCGGATCTTGCAGGGATTCTCTGGATCTGCTGTAACTTGCCAAGAATCGACTGCTGCTGGTTTAACCCTGGAGTGATGTATCCACGGAGTCACTTCGGCTACTTTTATCGCTGTAGGGGTAGACAAAAGAACAACATAAGGACCTCTCCACTTGGGCCCTAACGGTACTTTATTCCACTCTTTAATCCATACTTGATCTCCTGGATGATAACTATGAACAGGGGGATAAATATTCACAGGTAATCTATCTTGTACCCATTTCTGTACCTCCTCCATAGTCTTACCCAACTCTACAACCTGCTGCCGAGTAATTCCTTCTCCCAACTGACTCAAATCCCCCCTTAAGTTACCAAGTACGGGAGGTGGTCGCCCATACATAATTTCAAAAGGAGAGAGGCCCATCCTTCTGGTAGGGGTACTGCGGATTCGCAATAGAGCTATGGGTAAGAGAACGTTCCACTTAAGTTGGGTTTCCTGACACATTTTAGCCAACTGGTTCTTAATAGTTCTATTCATTCTCTCTACCTTACCAGAACTCTGGGGTCTATATGCAGTATGAAGCCTCCACTTTATACCAAGCATATGAGTCAGTTGTTGTAGGCACTGATGAACAAAAGCTGGACCATTGTCCGATCCTATAGAACAGGGTAGTCCATATCGGGGTATTATTTCTCGTAGCAGGAATCTCACAACTTCTCCTGCTTTCTCTGTACGAGTAGGACATGCTTCTACCCAGCCTGAATAGGTGCACACAATTACCAACAGGTAACGATGTCCACCCGATTTAGGCATCACTGTAAAGTCTATTTGTAGATCGGACATGGGGAGTCCCCCCATAAACTGGACTCCTGGTGGCTTTACTGGTCCTTGTCTTGCATTATTTTTAGCACACGTTACACATCTTCGTACAATGGCCTGAGTCAAGTTGGACAATCTTGGTATGTAGAAATGTTTTCTGAGAGATTCTTCAGTACTGTCTCTCCCAGAATGTGTCCCGTTATGATAATTTTGGACAATTTCTACCGCTAGTGATGCTGGTATGACTATTCTTCCATCTTCTAGCTGATACCACTTGTTCTCCAAATACTTTCCCGGTTCAGTCTTTAACCACTCCTCTTCTTGAGCTGTATAAACTGGAGTCCATTGGGACAGTGGGGTTGGTATAAGAGCAGCTATATGCCCCACATATTCCTGTCTTCCTGATTCAGCAGCACGCTTAGCTGCACTATCTGCCATCCGATTTCCCTTGGTTACATCACCATCTCCTCTCAGATGCGCTCGACAATGTATGATACCGACTTCTTTCGGCTCCCACACTGCTTCCAATAGTTGTAGGATTTCAGCTGCGTATTTGATTTCTTTGCCTTCTGAATTCAGTAGTCCTCTTTCTTTATACAAAGCTCCATGGGCATGAGTGGTTAAAAACGCATACTTAGAGTCCGTATAGATATTCACTCTTAAACCTTCAGCCAATTGTAACGCTCGTGTTAGTGCTATTAATTCTGCCTTTTGTGCTGATGTTCCTTTCGCCAGTGGCCGAGCTTCTATCACCTTGTCTATTGTTGTCACTGCATATCCTGCATAGCGGATCCCTTCTTTCACATAACTACTGCCGTCGGTATAATATTGAACATCGGGGTTCTGGATGGGAAAATCACGAAGATCTGGTCTACTTGAGAATACTTCATCCATTACTTCCAAACAATCATGTTGACTTTCAGTAGGTTGTGGCAAAAGGGTAGCTGGATTTAAGGTGTTTACAGTCTCTAAATGCACTCTTGGGTTTTCACACAACATTGCCTGATACTTGGTCATACGGCTGTTACTAAACCAATGATTTCCTTTGTAATCCAACAACGTCTGTACTGCATGTGGGACTCGTACATAAAGTTCTTGACCCAGAGTGAGTTTATCGGCTTCAGCTACTAGCAGGGCGGCTGCAGCTACGGCTCTTAGACAAGGTGGAAGTCCGCTGGCCACTGCATCCAATTGCTTAGACATGTAGGCAACAGGTCTTTGCCATGATCCCAAGTACTGTGTCAATACTCCCACAGCCATTCTTCTTTGCTCATGTACATACAGGTAGAATGGTCGTGTGTGATCAGGTAGACCTAATGCTGGGGCACTCATCAAAGCCTTCTTCACATCTTCAAATGCCGTTTGCTGTTCTTGGGTCCATAAGAAGGGGTCGTGCTCTGTACCTTTGATAGCTGCGTACAGAGGTTTTGCCAGTATCGCATAGCTGGGAATCCATATCCTACAGAAGCCTGCTGCCCCCAAGAATTCTCGCACTTGTCTTCTATTCTTGGGTATTGGTATTTGGCAGACAGCCTCTTTTCTCTCTGGCCCCATAATTCTTTGACCTTCAGTGATATGGAATCCCAGATATTTGACAGTTGGCAAACACAACTGAGCCTTCTTTCTAGACACCTTGTATCCTGCCTTCCAGAGAATGTGTAGTAGATCGTGCGTTGCTTGCTGACAGATTTCTTTTGTAACTGCTGCTATCAACAAGTCATCTACATATTGTAACAATACACACTCTCCTGGGATGGACTCGAAATCCAGTAGATCTTGACTTAGGGCTGAACCAAATAGGGTAGGTGAATTTTTAAACCCTTGGGGCAGTCTTGTCCAAGTCATCTGGCGTTTTGAGCCCGTTACAGCGTTCTCCCATTGGAAAGCGAAAATACATTGACTTTCTGCGGCAATTCGGAGGCAAAAGAAGGCATCTTTGAGGTCTAAGACTGTAAAGTAGGTAGCCCCGCCCGGAATTAAAGCAAGCAGGTTATATGGATTGGGTACAACTGGATGTATACTAACAACCGCATCATTGACTGCTCTCAAGTCCTGCACAGGTCGATACTCATCTGTACCGGGCTTTTGAACAGGCAGCAATGGGGTGTTCCAGGGGGAAGTACAGAATTTTAGGATACCATACCGTATGAACTTATCCAGATAGGATTGGATGTTCTTCTTAGCCTTCTGCGGAATGTGGTATTGTCTTAGGCTCACTGGATAAACCCCAAGTTTTAGTTCAATTTTTATAGGTGGAATATTGCGGGCCAGTCCTGGTGGGTTGTTCTCTGCCCAAACTCCTGGTATGTTAAATAATGTCTCATCACTCCTAGGGTTTTGGCTAGTCAACACTGTATAAAGTCGCCACTCTTCTTCCTTTGGTACGGATAATGTCATGATACCTGAAGGTCCATTAAACTTTAAAGATGTTGTTCCATTTGGTAGGAACGTAATCTGCGCTTGTAACTTAGATAGCATATCACGTCCCAGCAATTGGACTGGACATTCAGGCATATAAAGGAATTGATGTTTTATTACGTGGCCTCCCAATGTACAGAGTCGACTTTTAAGAACCGGTTTTTCAGCACTTCTTCCAGTTGCTCCTATCACAGTAATAGTCCTTCCAGATGGAGGAGCAACTAGATTAGTCACCACTGAATGTTCGGCACCAGTGTCGATCATGAACGCACTCCTTTTCCCCCCTATTGATACATCGACCATAGGCTCCGCTCGACCAAGGGGGATGGAGCCCGGTCGGTATCAATAGTCCTCCATGACCGTGTCAGCCAATCCTACGAAGTCCCTGCCTTCTCTATCGCGGGACCTTTGCGCTGCTGGAATATACCTGTCTTCCCTAACACTTCCTCTGTTCCCATTACTCCCTCTATTACCATTACTCCCTCCGGGGCCTCCTCTACCTCTCGCTCTGCCTCTAAAGTTTCCGTAGCCTGCCCTGGGTAGGTCTCTCTCGTACTGCTCTCTTTGCGGACATTCGTTCCTCCAATGCCCTTCTTCCTTGCAATACTCGCACTGATTCCTACTCAAAGGCTCCCTACTCCATCTACTATCGCCTCTATCTGGGCCCCGTCTATCTACGCCTGCGATCGCTACCGCTAGCATATCAGCCTTTTTACGCATCTTGCGTTCCTCCTCTTTCTTACTTTCTGTTTCCCTATTCATATAAACCTTATTCGCTACCTCCATTAGTTGGGTGATTGACATACCTGCAAACCCTTCTAACTTTTGTAGCTTGCGCTTAATATCTCCGTAAGCTTGGCTGACAAAGGCAGAGTTCACCATTCGGGAATTATCTGCGTCTTCCGGATTAAAGGGGGTATACAAGCGGTATGCCTCCAATAATCGGTCATAAAAGACACTGGGCGCTTCATCGCTTTTCTGAATCACCTCAACTGTCTTCGACATGTTAATAGCTTTCTTTCCTCCGGCTTTCATGCCAGCAATTATAGCGTCTCTATAGGCTCTGAGTTGAACCATATCAGCACCATTTACATTCCAATCGGGATCGGTGTTGGGATAGTGTGTTGCGGCCCATGCTGATGGATTGGCTTGGTTCAAAGTACGGGCTTTATCCTCTAGTGCCTTAATGGCTGCTTGATTTATTCTTGTCCTTTCCTCATTGTTGAATAAAGTCATTAATAACTGCTGGCAATCAGCCCATGTCGGGTTATGTGTCTGTACTATTGAGGTGAACAGATCAGTCATAGCTTGTGGTTTCTCAGTATACGAGGAATTGTGGGTCTTCCAATTTAAAAGATCGGTTGTCGTGAATGGGACATATACAAAGACTGGGTCAGCATGTGCCATTTGGCCTGCGGCATCGATATAGGCTGACCCAGGATTCAGACGAAGAGGCATCTGATAGTGTTTTAATTGTTGGGCACCGGTCAACTGTCGGGTCTGTATGGGGCTACGTGGAGGGGCGTCAGTCATAGGTTCCAGTCGGGGAGAAATAGGGTATGAGGATATGGGAGCTTGGTTTTGGGAAAAGGTTGTAAATAAAACACTTCGAGCCGAGCTAGATGAAGCTTGACCGGAAGTCTGAAGTGGCGCCAAATCAGGATATTCGTTTTTAATGGGGGTTGGTTCTGATTCCGGAAGGGGAGATTTAGTACGAGGGGGGGTGGATCCTGTACTGGAGGAGGAAGCGGAAGTGGATGGGGGTAATGAGGGGAGGGTTGCAGGACTTCCTGCATTTGCGTCACTTCCTCTTAACGGAAAGTAAGGGGGCGGCAAAGGGATCTCGGACTCAGGGGGCGTGTCCAAAATGGGCCTAACACCAGTCCTAGTGGACGAACAAGTCCTAGCTACCATGAGGCGACACTGCTCCTCGTGGCATGTCCGGAGCCATTTTGGCGAGTCATTTACGGCCTGTCTCCAACAATCAATATAAGGAAACTGGCCGTAAAGTTCAGGCCTACCCGATACAGCCACGTGTAAGCGCTGTACCAGAGTTGGATCCAAACTGCCACGTGGCGGCCATGCCGCAACCAAAGTAGGCCACTCCCTAGTACACAAAGTGACCAAACGTACAGGAGACATTTTAACCCCAAAATCACAAGTTTTTAATCCCTTTTTAAAATTCTTCACCATACAACCTAAGGGATCCGGAATCGTTGACTGCGACGCACCCATACTTAACAATGGAACGTCGTCGACAACGAATACTATACACGCGTACTATTCAACAGTCACACCCGTTTCCTCTGGCAACAGCACCACGTGGTGCGGTTACCAAGTGAAACGTACACAATAACAATAAACACTCAGGGAATTCCCGTACACACACAGCTGTTACACCAGTCACTATATAATCAATATTATGCCCTTTGGCGTAACTATACAGTCACCCACGCTATAATTCTCTATATACGAATTACCCGTCTATAACACACCCCAGTAACATCGTCTTTTACAAATAGCGGTTACAGTACGGTTATCATAGGTCAAAGCACAAGTTAAGGTCACAATACAATTATTAGTGGTTATGGTGTTAAACATGCAATGGACGACAATGATTAGTACTTATATACAGTGTCAGTAAATATACAGGGTTATGGTACCGTGCACTATAATACAGTAACACACTATTAACACTCTCGCTAGACGGCTGAGCTCGCGCTATCTAACAAGATATACACTTTACTAAACAATCGTTAACACATTTACAATTCCCAACTAAACTATTGGCCAGTACCTTGAATGGACTACCTAAAACTATATACACCCGTTTTGGTTAGCCACACTGCCCAATCACCACATATAGCGAGCTAGAGAACCGAATTTACACAGGCGCCGCTTAGTCTCCCGGTCCCTCCGACCTAGCGAACGTAATATACACCCTAGAACGCTAGTCTAGACAAGACACCGGTGTCCGGCTAGGGCTATTTACACCAGGACCCCGCCTGACTAACAAAATCAAACGGTCTGACTAAAGAGCGTTCGATCGAGCGGTGCGCCTTCGCTCCTTCCCTCCGACAGAGGGGGCAGATACACAGATTCAAAACCCCTTTGGGCCTACCGCACAATCGGTATACCCCTAGTGGGTCCTGCCGTCTAAAACAGCAGCTGTCTTACCTCCTCGTTCCTGAACCTGAGTTCACACTCATCGACGGGGACACCCCAGCACTTCTCACGTAGCGGCCGATGATCTCCTGGACAACAGACCAGTGGCGCCGAGACGAAGGGAGGTCCACGCAGAAGTTCAGGGGTGCAGCCGTAGAGAACGTGGGCAAAGATAGACCGTCTCACGCCTCTGCCTCTCAGCTACCGTTGAACGATGAGCTTCCCGGCCAACGCACCAAATGATACCGGAGAAACTGACGGAAGCCAAGCACAGAGAGATGGACACAGGTTTCTTCAGGAAGGAAGAGATTCTTTATTGGATCACCGATCGGGACTCAGAGGGACTAACGTCACCAAAATGCAGCAAGTTCTGAGCCCCGGACAATAGTGCAGGCTCCTTATATAGGCACATAACTCCTCCCATATTAAGCTCCACCCGCACATTCTCTTAACCAATCAACACAAATAAGAATTAACTTCCTGTTTGACCGCATGGCTTGTCCAGCACAATGGAGGAGGGGGAATACTACATCCTGTATTCTTGCACATGCTCCGTACACTACTGATCGTATCTTGCCTCGTGCAACCAACTGATCGATACGTCAGCATATGCACGTACACATGCCACGTGGTAATCTCGGCCTACTAAATTTATTTTTACCGAGATTCCACCACACTACAATGTGCAATTCTCTTTTTTGATTTTCTCACAGTGGGATTTTTTGCAAGAGTACTTGAGTGAAAGACTGTGTTTGCGTATAGAAAGGGTTTTTAAATTGAGTTGGGTATAGCATCTGTGTTTCTTAATGCAGAAGTATCTGTAAAGTGACATTTTGTGTAAATGAGAATTTGTATGTGATAGCAGTGTGTGTGTTTTAATTCTTTTTTGAAGTACAAACTATTTTTCCACAAATACAAGTATCTGTTTGAAGACAGTGGTGTCTAGGTTTTCAGTGTTTGTTGTGGAGCGATGCTCCCTCGCTTTCAGTTTGACTTTCACCATGTGCTCATATCTTTCTTGTGCCCTAATATCCCTCCCATCATCACACTTGAGTGTGGCCAATTCTGAATGGAGGCTGCTTGCCTGTGTTTTTGCGGCTGCTTCATAACTAAACTTTTAGAATGTGATGGAAGTGCTGCCAGTTAGCCAGGGATGTGGCAACTGGAAAGACAGCACAAGAAATAGTGTTCACTTGGGGTAGGTTGGCAAAAGCTGTCAACTTCACTTACACTAGGCAGGAAGGTTTAAGGGGGACACTATATTCCCCCAAACAACGTTGGCTTAATGAAGCAGTGTTTTTTTTTTTTTGTTTGTTTTTTTAATATATATATTCTTAATTTTTATTTTGTCATATTATAACAATGCAATACAAGACAGACATAAAAGGAAAAGGAGTGTTGCAGCACCCGGTACATATAAGGAGCAAAGGGATATATATATTCTTTGTTTTATGATGGCTTGTCTGCCATAAATTATAGAATTAGAGTATAATTAGGGAAGCTTAGCGAACATAGGAGACACTGATGCCGGTAATCAGGTTACATTGTTCTGTGAAGGCATGGTTTTGAGTGATATCCATGCCTTTGAGTTAATGCAGCAGTTTTTGTGTATAGATCGTACGTATAGATCATGTTCAAAACCAGTTTCTCTGAAACTGCCATGTTTACAACTGAAGGGTTAAAACCTAGGGGACCTGGCACCCAGACCACTTAATTGAGCTGAAGTGGTTTGGGTGACTATAGTGTCCCTTTAACTTATTTTGTGTTTTTGTCACTGCTCAATTCTATGCCTTTTAGGAGTTAAATCACTTTTGCTTTTGTCAATGCAGCCCTAGCCACACCTCCCCTATCTGTGACTGACACAGCCTGCATGAAAAATGGTTTAATTTTCAATCAGATGTAAATTTATATTAAAATGGTTTTATCTCCTGCTCTGTAAATTGAACTTTAATTACATACAGGAGGGTCCTGTAGAGTCTAGCAAGCTATTAACAGAGCAGGAGATAAAAAAAAAATTGTAAAGGAAGCCTAAACATTAGATGACTCTTTACAAGACGATTTTAGGAAAGCTGTGTAAGTCAAATGCAGGGAGGTGTGACTAGGGTTCATAAACAAAAGTGATTTAACTCCTAAATGGCAGAGATTTGAGCAGTGAGACTGCAGGAGCATAACCTATAAATCAAAACTGCTTAATTAAGCTAAAGTTGTTTTGGTGACTGTAGTGTCCCTTTATGGACCTCTTCTG